>NC_133104.1:37401263-37707060 GCF_022965805.1 Primulina eburnea | reverse complement strand
TGCAATGTATAAATTTAAGATATTAAAATTAAATTAAAATAATAATTATTTTGATTGAGTTAAGTACACTATTAATGATCATTTTAAACTAACATAAAAAATGACTTAAATAACATCATGAATACGACGAATTGTAAAACAAAAAAGGTAAAATAGTAAGCTCGCAATTGTAAGTCATATATTTAATAGATATTATTAATATATAATATATTATTTAAGGGTATATTTTTAGCATTATATATCGAAATTGATTAAATGCTTAAATATTTGCATTGAAATCACTTACATACAAACATTTTCTCTCAATCATGTATGCATGTTGATACATAAGTAGTCTAAAAATATCTCTATTTTAAATGAGAAAAAGATTTTTTTATATGATGTTAATATTTATTAATAATTTAATTTTATTCAACCTTACTCATCTACATCCGTCTTCTCATTATTACCTTAATATTCGGAATATTAACAATTTTTTAATTTATAACATTATTATAGTATTTTCTACGAATTTGATGTCACTGTATAATTAAAGTAATTAAATTTAAAAATAAAATTAAAATAATAAATATCTTAACTAAGTACTCTATTTATAATCATATTAAACTAACGTAGAAAACAATTTAAAGAACATCATGAAATGAAAAATTATAAAACAAACAAAATGGTAAAATAATAAGTTTACAAATGAAAATCATATATTTATAAAAGTAAAATAGATGTTAGTAGTGTAACATATAATTAAATTAAATTTAAAAGTAAAATCAAATTAATAATTATCTTGATTGAATTAAAATCAAATTAATAAATACACTATTAATGATTATATTAAACTACCATAGAAAATGACTTAAAAAACATCGTGAACATAACAAATTATAAAATAAATGAAAGAGTAAAATAGTAAACTCATAATTCAAACTCATATATTTATAATATTATTAGATTATATTAGATTAGATTAGATTATATTAGATAAATGCATGCCTATGCTGTATGTGAGTGACTAACGTTTGAAATATGCTTATAAATTTAGATAATGTTTAGAATAACATCTTGTTTATTAGTATTTATCAATTTAAATACATCAAAACACATAAAAAAAACCATCATGACTATAATTTAGATATGTTAATTTTTCCATACAACGTATTTTTCAATCTGCTTCTAGACTTTTTGATATAATGACTCTCAAATAAGAAAAAAATATATCAATCATAAATGAAAAACAATAAAAAGAAATTAATGGAATAATTAATTTTAACAACGTCCAAACCACAATTTATTTAAATGGAGCACACTAACTATATATATATATATATATAGACATTTTTAACACACCACCAGCAATCACTTAACCATTGGATAGTTCTCAAACTCTATAATCACTTAACTATTGGATATTTCTAGCACACTAAATTCTAGTTATCAATTAGAGAAAATTGATTATTCTAACGCATGATATGACATTAACAACATGAGAGTATCACAAAAAATGTCAATACAACCATAGAGTCACACAATTAATTTTGAGTCAGCCATAATACTTGAAAAATAACAAAAGACTCAATTAATTGTTTATAAAACCATCTAGACCAAATATTATATCTCATATTTTAATACTTTAAACCATGACTGTTTTTGTTACATGCTTAATTTACTGTGGGTCATATTGATAGTAAAAGAAAGATACAGAAGAAAGAGAGCACAATCTCCAACAATCTGCAAATTGTGGCAAAAAGATCTTCAAATAAATATACATACCAAAGGCTCTAAAAATATTACAAGCAAATATTATTACGAGTCACTCTAAAGTCGCACGTTCTTCAGGTCTAAATCACTTCTTAAATAAAGAGATCTCAGCCAGACTGGGGCCTATGTTGTTTCTAAACTCGAGTAAAGTACAACTTCCTATATATATATATGTTGGGTATGAGCTATGTCCCCCCTCCTCCATAAAGTATGGAACCAGATTAAAGATGTTGAAACAAACCATGCCAGAGATATATCCACCTTTAACCAGAGTTACTATTCGAGGGTTCGGGCTGGTTAGCAAGAAACCGGACCACAACAATGGTTATGTTATCTGCGCTGCCTCTCTGATATGCTTCCTTCATCAGCAGTTTCGCTGCTTCTTCAGGTTCTTGGATTGGTTTAGTCATAGAAACGGCTTCCTGAGAAAAAATATGTTACATAGGAAAAAAGTTGAATGTGTACTTGTGCCTAAATCAAGGTGAGGACATCAAATAGATGCATGGATGCAGAAGGGAGCAAGTTACGGTAATCAAACCACTCCCCTAAATATATCAAAATTTGAGTTTTTTTTTTCTTCTAAAAATACAAGTTTTCCACTGTCAAATCTGAAATACTAGGGCCTGTCCCTGGATTCAAGAATCAAAATTTATGTACAGATGCGTCACCTCGTTCGTTACTACATCCCAAAGTCCATCGCTAGCGAGGATAAGGAACTCAAGGGTGTCATCAACTTTTTCCTCCTGTGGAAATTCAAACAATGATATTGTTGGTTAGATGTTGGATTTCGTTTGCAGCTTCTCATATAGGCAGAATTTATTTCAAATTTCTTATCAACATATTATAATCTGCTAAAAATTCTCAAGAAATGGCTACATACTGCTTCAACAGTGTCGATTTTCTCCTATATGTATACATTTTTTTTTACCGAAATTCTTACACCATACCCTAATTTCTGGATCAGCAACCACATACTGCTTCAACAGTCTATCACCAAATGCACGAGACACAGCAAGCACTCCTCCAACTCTCCAAGTTCCTGCAGGCAATACCCAAAGAAAGGAAAGGCAAAAGAAAATGACACGTCATTCTGCAGAAAGCTCGGACAAACAGAACATGGCCATCTTTCTTTACCTGCCCACATCACAAAACCTCCGGCATCTTCAATTCGCTGTCTCTCATCTGTTTGGTCTGGTTTGTGATCTCGAGAGACAGCAATGGCTGCAAGGTACAAATAAAAATTTAATCAGATCATACGATATACTCCGCAGAATATCTTGGACTGACGAATAAGATGATCTATGGCTAATCAGATCCCACGGTATGACATATCTTATTGTTCAATACATTTATGGCTCCTGATTGCAGGTCTTGTTAAACCCGGTACTGACGTAAATAAGTTTTTAGTTTCCCCCAAAGAAAACAAAAAAGAAAATTATGTGGGGAAAATTGAGTTTGTTTCAGTTCATCGCAAATAGATTGATAGATAATGCTTGTTCTCTTACCCTTGCCACCCCTGGAAATAACAGCCCTCGAATCCCCAACATTTGCCACCAACAAACGGTCACCGACAAGGATTGCAGTGGAAGCAGTCGACCCAGCATCCCTATTCTGATTGTTTTCTGATTTCAGGAATTCCGAGTCTGTGTGACAGTATGCATCAGCTGAAAAAGGAAACATACCCAAAAATGAGGTTAGAGCGAGTAAAAAATGGCTTATAGAGCGCTAAGCCATAACCATGGTGACAATACAATCACATACCTATGGCAGATTTGGTGTCAGAAATAAACTTTGGGTGCCTGATCAAATTGCTAAAAAGGTTTTGCTTGACATATTCCGCAGCTCGAGCTCCCCCATGACCTAAATAACAAGAAAACGGGTACATACGTAAATAATGGCTCCAAACCTACTCTCTCTCAACAGCAAAGATAAATCATGAAAATTTCAAAAAAATTTGACATGATGCAAATCAGACGGCAACTGTTCATGCTAACCCGTAACCTATGGAATTACCATCAAGTCATATGGTAGTAAATGAGAGACCGGAAGAAATTTGTCTGTAACTTCATACCATAGATGTATAAATTTTACTGAATTAATAATTAGTGAAGCTTTGTTCTGAGTAAACTCTATAGCAAACTCATTTTATGCATCCTTCAACCAATTATAATAATATTTTCCTTATGAAAAAAATGAAGTTTTTGATAGCTGTTGCATATAACAATTTGCCATTTATTGGGGCTAGACCATGAATCTTCTACTTGATAAAAAGGAGAAATCACATCCAACCATATCCATACTCCGTGAAAGCTTAAAAATATTGAATTCGAGGACGAATATATGGGTGTTACAAACCACGGATGAAAGAATGGGTTCTTTTCCCAAAACTTTCACCAATGCACAGAGCAGCATATATGAGCCAATGCCTAGTGTGTAGTGTGTGTGAGAGAGAGCGAGAGAAAGAGACCATCAAACACTCCAAAGAGACCAACCACCTCTCCCTCCACACCATCAATCCTTGTCTCGTAAAAATCCTCCATTGAAGATCTTTTACCTGGAAAACTCGAGTATCCATAGCTAAATTTTCCATTGTGACTGCAAGAAGGTACAGTACATCAAAGTTACACAGCAGTTTGCATAACCTTTTCTTATTGCATAATGGGCATATCTCTGATTTCCTCGAAACTCCAAACTTCAATAATGAACAAATTTGAGAAATTAAAAAGAAAAATTTGAATGAATAAATCATAATGCTTGAAAACTAGAATCACAATATTATACCAATTTAAACAGTTATAAATAACATGATTATTTTCCTTGTTTAGATTTACGCTATCAAATTCCTAATAACAAAAAGGACGGACAATTTATAAAGAAACGATGATACTATGTCAAATACGACAAATTAGTTAAGTTTTTTACTTAGCAGACAAGGTGATCTCAACGGTATCCACACACGCACATTGACTAACATAGCCCACGTAGGAGTTTCCGTTAGCAGACGTAAGCAATTAAATGCTGCCTCATGACGCATGCTCGAAAACTCAATGATCAAAATTCTCTTGACATGTGAAAACAAACCCCAAATCTCAGCCGACCCGACAGCAACTAGACTAAGATTTTCAAAACAACAAATCAAAGTAAACCGCGCAAGACATCACCAAACAAAGCCACCGACAACTTTTGACCTACCAAAATAAAGATTGACACACAAGCCATCGACAAAAAGGCAAATAAAATTTTACCACCTCCATGACATTCATACTCCATACAAAGCCCAACTGCAAGTTCAATTTTAACACAAGATCATGCAAATTATTAAATGAATACTATGCACACACGCACATGCAGTTGCAGGGTCCAATTCAGATCAGCCAAACTAACAAGTATTTTGGGGTAAAATACTAACCAATAACTGTTGATTAGGGCTTTGGCAAGAAATATCAAGAACGATAAATAGAACGACTAAGTCAAGAATATAATAACCTGAGGCCGCCGCCACTGACCGGGGCATCACCCACATGGACTTGGCTTGTTGATTGTGGCAACAGAGAATTCAGATAACCCATATAACGAATCTTTACCTTTAGAACTTTAATTTTCCTTTATGGCTTTTATTTTTTATCTCCCCAAATCCAATGAGAAAATCACCTAACTTTTTCCTATTATATCTGTGGCTAACAAATCTAGACAACCCAACATGGGATTTTTCTTAGCAAATTCGTGTAAAGAAGAGCACAAACGAAGAAGTCACACGATCACAGCATGTGAGGTGTATTCAATTCCAAAATAGGATTTCAAAATTCAACCTGCCAACCAAAATAAAAAGATAAATGAAACATATCCCATCAAACTTGATATTCATGAGTAGATTTATAAGAATCTGCAGACATATTATGAAGCATAAAAATGAAGAAACTCCCACATTTAACCCACAAATCAAATTGCAAGGCTAAAGAATCTAAAAAAGACGAATAATATTTGCTCGTGTGCATGTGTATCTGTTATGATACATCGAAACCATAAAAAGAATTATCTTTTCCTTCTACATACATATTTCTGGGCCGCAGAAATGAAATAC
Organism: Primulina eburnea; assembly: GCF_022965805.1. Taxonomy (NCBI): domain Eukaryota; kingdom Viridiplantae; phylum Streptophyta; class Magnoliopsida; order Lamiales; family Gesneriaceae; genus Primulina; species Primulina eburnea. The sequence continues at coordinate 37,701,227 of NC_133104.1, read as the reverse complement.
GGTTCAATAAACTTCTTGATCACTTAATATCATTTTCGAACGGGTATAAAAAGACAGAAAATGAATACATGAAAACGATGTATCATAAATAGAATGCTATATTTTGAATGTATTTGTATACAGATTTAGCAGAGGACCTGGAAGAGGCAGGAGTTGGAGAAGAAAACCATGATGATAGAGAAGAATAACATAAAAGATAGAAGGGAAAATGAGAAAAGTCAAGACCCAAAAAAAAGGGGCGATCTTGTAATAAAATGAAAATATTGGGACATGTCTATTGTCTAACTAATAAAGAAAAAATTATTAATACCATTTCCACCTATCCAATTGTGTAAAGTTATTAATATCTCTGTGAGTCACAAATTTTCACAAATTTTTTATATGTGAGACAAGTCAACTTTACTGATTTTCACAATAAAAAATAATATTTTTAGCATAAAAAGTAATACTTTTTCATGGTGACCCAAATAAGATATCTGTCTCATAAAATACGACCTGTGAAACTGTCTCACATAAATTTTTATCTATTTTTGTGGGTTTCTTTACGAATATCATAATATGTTTTCAAGAAAAAGAAAAAAAAAATCTTTCAGTAGTATGATGATAACTTTTATTCGCTTTTTTGGGAGTTATTATTATTATTATTAGGCGAAAAAAGAGGTGATTTGAGGGGAAAGTGAAAGGACAAAAATTGGTGTAACTTGAATTGCGGTTGCCATACACTTGGCTCCCATGCATCAAAAGGTGGCCATCTGAATTCATTCTCATTTAATTCCAACCACGCTGACATAGTATTTCGGGGATTGTAAAGTGTAGAAAAGATGATAAAAGATTATTTTTAGGTCTAAAATTAGTAATAGGAGTCAAATACATCAGGTTATACAATGTGAACAATCAATGTTTAGTTAAAATGCTTCGATAACTTCCTCAAAAAAAATTTGTTTTAATAACTCATAAACGTAGCCAAGCTGCTTAAATCGATGATATTTTTGTTAGAGTTTTTCTCGATTTATGCATCATAAATAATATGTGGAAGCGGATCAAACGTTACATCTGATCATCTAATAATTTATAAATATTTTGTTTTTTTTTTCAATTTGAAGTTTTCTAAGTACTACAATCATCCATGGATGATATAGTAATATTCTTATGAGATGTATACTTAGAACCTCAAAATATGTTATGTGTAGGCATTTCTCATCTTATCAATGAGCTGATCGGTAGCTCGAGAATGAAAAGAAAGCGCATCTTAATTTTCTAAAGTCGATGCGAATAGATGTATCGTTTGTCGAAAATGCAGGCTATGACCGTCGTCAATGTCAACATGTTTATTCAATGCCGACATGTTTATTCCTCTTTGGAATATAATTGATATGAGCCATTTTTTCTTGCATTCTCCTACTTGACCCCTACATATCTTATTATTTACTATATGAGGCAAAAAAAAATACATGAATCTCAGCTTTCATATTAGAAGTAGCCGTCAATATCTACTTTGTACTCTTCAAGATACAGCTCCACTAGCTAGCATGAAAATATATACTAAAGCGGATTTCGTAAATCAATACATCCAATGTAGTCTAAATCAGAGTAGCCAATTATTTCCAAATTTTTTGTTCGTCTGAACATAAGTATATAATCTTTGGTCCCTTGAAGGTACCTCATCACTTTATTTGCAGCATTCGAGTGGTATAAACTAGATTTTTTTGATATCTTCCCAACATCCCAACAATAAATGCAATTTCAGGCCTAGTACAAACCTGAGCATACATCAAACTTCCAAAAACATAATCATAAGGAATGGTTTTTTATTTGTTTCCACTCTAGATCATTATTTGGGCATTGACTCAAATTGAACTTATCAAAGAGAGTTATACTTGGTGAACAATCTTTCATCCAATATCTCTCTAAAATTTTGTTGGTATATGATTTCTTGAGACAAACACATAATATCTCGAAGTGTTTCTATGTATATTTATGTCAATGACATAAGATACATCCCTCGTATCCTTTATATCAAAGTTTTTAGAGAGAAAATATTTCACTTCATATAATAAACCTTGTAATTCGTTGCAATAAATATATCATCCACATATAGAATAATGAAACAAATCTTACTCTTACCGACTTTTTGGTATATACATTGATTCATGAGATTCTATATGAATCCGAATGAAGAGATAACATTATGAAATTTTAAACAGCATTGACGAAAAGCTTGTTTCAATTAATATATAGATTTCTTAAGCTTACATATCAAGTGTTCACCTTAACTAGAGAAAAATCATTCAGGTTGTTTCATATAAATATCTTCCTCTAGTTCTCTGTTGTGAAAAAACCTTTTCACATCCATTTGTTATAGAGACCTAAGTCAAATTGTGCAACTAATACTAGAATGATATGAATAGAATCTTTCTTTGATACAGGAGAAAAAATCTCCTTATAGCCGATTCTTTCATACTGAATGAATCTTTTAGCTACGAATCTTGCTTTATATATTTCAATCTTGCCTAATAAGTCTTTTTCTTTTGTTTTGAAGACTCGTTTACATCTAGTGATTTTTACACCACCAATCAACTTAGCAAGATCCCAGATTCCATTAAATGTCATATAATCTATCTCTTCTTTCATAGCATTAAACCACAGTTTTAAATCATTACAACTCATGGCTTGTTAAATATTCAGGATCAGTTTATGCTCAAATATTAAAGTTCGATTAAATACACAACATCATCACTAGATATCACCGATCTTCTTATTCTAGTAGATTTCCTTAGGTTTTTTGGTTGATCAACAATTTCTTGTTGTTAGGAATAACTTGATCTACTCAAAATTTAATTAGTTATTTGTGGAAATTTAGTAACCAATTGTTGAACAACCGTTTGGCACTGAAGGTTTTGAATAACAACCAATATCACTGGAGTAAAAAGGTTGTGCATTAATGAGATTTTTCTAGAAAAACTATGTCATTGGAATGATCTCTCCCATTAATCAAGTCATTCTCAAGAAAATATATTTCTTGATTCCATAATTCTAGTATTGTGAGATAGATAACATAATCTGTACCATTTGGATTTTTGGCATACCCGATGAAATATTCACTTATAGTTCTTAGATCCAGTTTCATTTCATGTGGTTTGTAAAATTTTATTTGTGAAAGACAACCCCAAACGCATATATGTTGCAAACTTGGTTTCCAACTTTAAAATAATTCAAATAACGTCTTTGGGACAATTTTAGTTGGAACTCGATTTAATATATATACAATAGTATTAAGAGCTTTAGTACATAAGGATTTAAGAAGTTTAGATCTACTAAACATGATTCTCACCATATCCAATAATGTTCGGTTTCGTCTCTCAATTACACCATTTTGGTCTGGAGAACGGGCATAGTATATTGGGCAACAATCCCATGTTCTTGGAGAAACATCGCAAACAGACCAGGTTCATTTCATTTCTTAGTGTATCTACCATAATATTCTCCACCTCTATTGATTTTCACGATCTTAATTTTTTTTTCACATTGCTTCTCCACTTCAGGTTAAAAACCTTAAAGGATTCAAGGGTTTCGTTTTTTTTATGAAGCATATTGATATATATGTACAATGAATAATCATCAATGAAATAGATGAAGTATTTCGGACTTTGCATGTCCATATCAAGACAAAAAAATATCTGAATATATGATTTCTAATATTTATGTACTCCCCTTGACACTTTTTTTTAGAATTATTTGTCTGTTTTCTCTTCATGTAGTCCAAAAAAGTCTTAAAATTAGTTAAATCTAAATTACTAAATACTCCATCACTCACTAATCTTTCAATCTTCTATATGGATTTGTGTCACAATCTTCGATGTCACAATATAAATGAATATTAATCAATAACACATATTTTAATACTTACTTGAACATGCATAGTATTGTTATTATTTTGTAAAGAAATACAGAAAATACTATCGATCATTGTACTATTTCAAATAAGATTTGATCTATAAAATAAATTTATTGATTCATCAAAAAACTGAAAGGAATAACAGAGGGTACAAGATTTAAAATTGAAATTAGATTATTAGAAAAATTTAGAACATAAAAGGTCTTTTCAAATTTTAAAATAAAACAACTATTCAACACTAGGCAGCTTGTCTCAATAGCCTCTACATACGAAGACATCTTGTTTTCTTGATAGATGTTCCGCTCATTTCCTAGAGGTTTCTTTAGGCTTTGTATACCCTGCAAGATATTTGTAACATGAGTTGTAGAACTAAAATCAATTCATCATGTGTTATAAATCATATCAACCATATTAGATTCATCACATACAAATAAAATGTGAATACCTTTCTTTTCAAGTCAATCCTTTAATTTAGTGCAATCCTTCTTCATATGTCTTGTCTTTTTACACAAGAAACTTGAATTCTTTCTTGATGTCAGGTTGTTGTAGAATTATTCTTTTCCCTTGACTTTGGCTTGCTTCTTATATTTTCCTTGTGTAGTCATAAAAACGTTATCACTTGTTTTCATCAACAACCTCCTTTCCTCTTGAACACACTTATTCATTAATTCGTTGATTGACCACTTATCCTTATTTGTCTTGTCGGAATTTTGAAGGGTTCATATTACCGTGAAAGATTGTATAAAAAAAGTTTCGGATATTTCCACTTCAAGTGTCTTGAGTCGAGTCACTATGTACGGCATTTTCATGATGTGCTCTCGCACATCTCTCACACTAGTGAGCTTTGATGAAGAAAATTTCACTATTATAGTGCTGACAAGTGCCTTATATGAAGATTGAAAATGTTCATCAACAGTTTTAAGTAATTCTTTAACATTATTATGTTGATCGATGGAACCATACATACCAGCAGATATTTTGATCTTTATGAACACTATGCAGAGTTGATTAAAGCGCTCCATTTTTCATAAAGATCAACATCGCCCGGAATGTGTTTTCAGTAATAACAGATTGTTTATCTTTCCGTGTAGCATAATCAACATCATATACCCAAATTGAAGAATAATTATTTCATTCCATATTTTATAGTTATCGACCTTAGTTCGGGAATGTCATATTTCATATCAGGAAAATTGCAGGTTGCATAGCTATATAAAAATATAATATGCTTATAATTTTAAAATTTTTAGGTAAATATAATGTTTTACAAATGTAAATCATTTTACAAAAATCTAGCGACATAAAACTTGCATGTGGGCTAAAATTTAAATTCAAAATAAAAAATTTCTATAACTTTATGATAAAACTATCAAAATATAATTTTCATTAACTCTTGTGGGTAAATTTAAATTTTTTTTTGATATTTTAACATAATCAGTTATATAAATATAACAAAAATCTATGTGGGGTAAAATTTATTGTGTTTTGATAATTATTTACAATCAATGTCTATTATGTGATCCAAATCCACTTAATGTATAAGTTTTCATAACTAAGGGTGATGTGACTATTTCTCAATTATTTAAAACTATAGGGTTCACAGACAAAATTTTGCATCTACTTAATCCTTTATATAACAATTATTTAGTAATACAATCAACACTTTCCAAGAGTGCTCCCAAGAAAGATATGTGAGCTAAGATCTTTTAAATATTTAACTCTTAGATAGAGCAACGTTTTTTAGGGAGAACAGTGATAAGTCAAGCCAGTTTAAACCGGTCAATAAAGAACTCCATCAGATTATGCTTTCTTATGTCACCTTATAATTATTATTCAACTTAATTATTCACATTTATGTGAATCTTTATAAGCCAATTTATTCTTCTTCTTATTATTAAATGACTTTATATTCACATTTTACTTGATATATCCAAGCACTTGCTCCAAGCTTTTCTCTTCTTCTTCTTCTCTGAAAAATGTCCGAAAATCGTTTGTAAATCTTCAATCCAATCCTTTACATATCAGCCTCCTTCAGAAAATTAGGCAAGAAATCGTGCAAAAATCTTTCCAAAAATTTAGCGGCGCTCGGGCGGTAATATTCTACCGCTCGAGTGCCACATCCTCTGTATTTATCTTTTTCTCGCAGCCAACCGCGCTCGAGCGGTCAAATCCTACCGCTCGAGTGCCAACTCTTCTGTATTTTCATTCTGTCCTCATACCTCTCGCACCTGAGCGATAGAATATTACCGCCCGAGCGCCATGTTCTCTGGAGTTTATCTTCAGAAACTACACCTCGCGCCCGAGCGGTAGAATATGAGCGCTCGGGCGCCAGCCTCTCTGCCCATTTTCCTTGGCTTGCACATTTTCGTTCCGATTTCAGTTTTCCGGCCAATTTACCTGCAAATTCGTCACGTACAAGTGAGACACGATCATAGGCACATGCTTACTCTATAACGACAAAATGTAAATGAAATGTACGCATGTAAAATGCAAACACACACAAAACTAATGCAATAAAACACGTAAAAACCATACCTATCACAGCGTGATCACAAGTTGACATGTTTTAAATGTATATATGTTATCATGAACATGACTTTTTGTGAAAATACAAAAATACGTTGCATGCTTGGTTTTAAGAAAATGTACATATATGCATGATTTTTATAAGTGATGAATAGGATGACATGTTTTGGGGTAAGGGAGTTAGTTGTGACTAATTAATACGAACACGAACACAAACATGTAAGGCTAAAGCTCAGTGGATGGGTAATACTGTCGCTGATGTCTCCGCCGCCGAGTACCGCAGTTATACGTAGATGGATCCATCCTAGAGCTGATACGAAAGTCACAACTAATGAACGGAATTCAAATAAAGGAAAATTGAACACGTATATGTTAATATGATGCGATATGGATACATCTATGCTTTGTCATGTCATGTTTTTGATTATGTTTTTGAGATCATGAAATGTATTTTAAATACATTATTTTTCACGGTGGCATACTATGTATATATACTTGCTATTACGATTCAAGCGTGTTGAGTCTTTAGACTCACGCTAAGTATGATTGATGCAGGTGTGCATGATGATGTGGAGACTGGAGGCGCCGAAGACTGAGTAGACGGGGCTTGATGTGCTCATGCTAACCCGATGAGCATATTTTTTCCGCACATTATGTTTATGAGCTAGGAGTAAACATGGATATTTTATACACTGTCGCATATTTGAATTATTTTAAATATCAGTTTAGGGTTTGATGTTGAGATATTCATTTTAACTGCAGTAATTTTTTTTACTTGTAGTTGAATACTTTTATTTTAAAACATGTGATTGATTTTATCTTTTATTTTAAAACATGTGATTGACAGCTTTTATCGCATGCATGCGCTTAAATGTAATTTTCGAAAATAGTTAAAAAAAATTTCTAGTAATATTTTATTATCACGAGTCGTTTCATTTATTCTTATTTTGAATATAATCCATACAACCATTTTCCTTACAATTTCAGCAATTTTCCACTAATGTTCTTTGGGTCTCCAAAATGTGAATCATGCATGAAGTTTGAACTTTTGGATTTTAAAAGTTAAAAGTTCTAATATTCGTAAGTGTAATTTGCAATGATACAGAGATCAATGTCAACTCTTTTAAGACTTATGCTGATGATATGCTTTTATTCTCGAAAGTAGATAGTCTTCCGGTTACTATCCTCTCGAGGTGTTTTCTTGAGTTTGGGGACTTTGTTGGGCTAAGGACTAATCACCTTAAGTCCGATATTTATATTGCTGGGGTGATGGTATCAGTCAGTCGAATTTTTTGGGTATCACAGGTTTCTCTGCAGGATCTCTTTTAGGTATCTTTTAGCTGTTGAGCATCTTCTCTCTTGTAATTACTTTTATGGGTGGCATTACTTCTCGTCTTCACTCTTGGCTTCGTAAGTCTTAATCTTATGTTGTGAAGTTTGAGCTTGTTAGATCGGTCCTTCGAGAGGTGGAGTGTTTTTGGTTATCCATTATGCTAGTCCCTTTGGGCATCATCGATCGTATCTACAACCTCTACCCATCTTATATCTGGAGTTCGAGTCATACTCCTGTTTCTTGGGCTTCTTTGGGTGGGTCTTAGGGATCTTCGGAGTTGGAACAAATCTCTACTCTTTTCTTCTTTTTTTTAATGAAAATATATTTCATTAAGGGGTAAATAAAATTCGATACAAATATACTGGGATAACCCAAGAGAAAGCATATAGCTTACCCTCTGAATCTATCAAACAGCTACATTGCCCAACACACAGTCTATTTCAAGTACTCAGGGCATACTCCGGATCAACATTTACAACTACTCGAGGAATATTTCCGGTTACTAACATTATATCAAACGATTTGTATCTCAATCATCAAAATGACAAGCACATACCAAATGACCGAGATAACATGTGCACAACCGTAAATATTAGATATGAATAAAAATGTGATAGTTGGAAACACGCTTCTTTCATATTCTCATTGTATAAATAGGTTGTACCAGACACTTCTATCAAATAATACGATATACAGATTTGCTCACATCAATGGAGCTTCTAGCATAATAGCTAACATGGTATCATAGCTGTAAGCTTTCCATGCGATTTGCGTGATTTCTCTGATTTTTTTTGTGATTTCTCTGTTTTCCATGGCGAGTCGAAATCCAACTCCACCTCTGGAAAATCAAGATCCAAAATCGGTTTCGCATGCCTCCAGCAGTCGAATCAGTTTTAAAGATTCGAGTAGCCCCTTTTATCTTTCAAATGGAGATAATCCTGGTCTGAATTTAGTCTCGCATCCACTTACCGGTGCAAATTACAACACCTGGAGCAGAGCCATGACTATGGCACTTACCGCAAAGAACAAATTAGGATTATCGATCGCACCATTCTGTGGTCGCCTCCAGAACATTTGCTGTATGGCGCATGGATACGGTGTAATAGCATGGTAATATCCTGGATTTTAAATTCTGTTGTAAAGGAAATAGGTGATAGCTTGATGTCTATTCCTACGGCCTATGAGATTTGGATCGATCTTAGAGATCGTTTTCATCAAAGCAATGCGCCACAATTTTTTCAAATTAAGAAGCTGCTAAGTGGTTTACATCAAGGATCAATGGAAGTGAGTGCTTATTATACTCGATTGAAAACACTATGGTATGAATTGAAGGATTTTCAACCAATCTCCGTTTGTCACTGCGGATCGATGAAGGAATGGGTGAGTTACCAAAATCAGGAATGTGTAATGCAGTTTCTGATGGGTCTAAATGAGTCCTATGCTCAGATTCGAGCTCAAATATTGATGATGGATCCTACTCCACCAATATCTAAGATTTTTTTGATTGTCATCCAAGAGGAGCGGCAACGCTCAATTCATCATGACATTTCCAAGTTGTCACCAGATTTGAATGTCTTATATCCTAACGTGGCTGCTGTTAAGGTTTCTAAATATGTGAAAAATGACAAGCCTGCAGGTGGTAAAGTAGATAAATTTTGCTCCCACTGTCAGTGGCCTGAGCATACTGCTGATAAATGTTTTAAGTTGCATGGTTATCCTCCTTTACATCCAAAGTATAAGCCACAACAGCAACCACATAAAGAAGGCATTGCTATGGCGCATGCGAGTTCTTCTACTGCTGAATCATCATTTAGCTCAGAACAGGTCAAGCAACTCATTGCTCTCTTAAGTTCTCAGCTTCAACATGGTCCTAGATCTTCTCAGGTTTCTCAACAACATGAACCCTCTGTTTCATGCTTCCATGGTATATACTCATTATCTCTTAAGTTCTAATATCATTTCAAATTCTAGTTGGGTGCTTGACATAGGGGCCACACATTATATCTGTTGCTCTTTATCCTTGTTTCACTCACACCGACGATTTGAGTCCACCGTCACTTTACCTGATGGTTCTACTGTTCCTGTCACATATATTGGAAGCATATTTTTGTCACAGAGTTTGATCTTGAGTGATGTGCTGTTTGTCCCTCAATTTCGTTTCAACCTGCTTTCCATTAGTGCACTTACCCAGAAAATGTCATATTCAGTCACTTTTTCTTCAAATCTTTGTCATATCCAGGAGTCCGTGACAGGCCACGATGATTGGGACGGGTAGAAGAATTGGAGATCTCTATGTCCTTGAACTTCCAAGTATTTGTACTGTTTCTGCTAATAAGTCTGAACTTTGTCATTATTGTGTGGGACACCCTTCATTCACTAGACTATCTGTTATAGGCAATGAGTTACACTTCCACCCTGTAAATGATACTTTGGATCACTGTTCAATTTGTCATCTTTCTAAACAAAAAAGGTTACCTTTTACTTCCAACGATTCTCTTTCAGAAAGTTCTTTTCATTTACTTCACATTGATGTTTGGGGTCCTTTTCATCCGATAAGTGTTGAAGGGTATAAGTATTTTTTGACGATTGTGGATGATCATTCTCGTTTCACTTGGGTATACATGTTAAAGGCTAAGTCTGATGTGCTAACAATTTTTCCAGAATTCTGCAATATGATCTTTACACAATTTGGACAGTCTATCAAATCAGTTCGTGCTGATAATGCCCCTGAATTGAACTTTTCTGATTTTTTTAAGTGCAAAGGCATTCTTGCTTTTCATTCTTGTGTTGAGAGGCCACAACAAAATTCTGTTGTCAAAAGAAAACATCAACATATACTTAATGTTGCTCGAGCCTTAGCCTTCCAATCAAGTATTCCTCTAGTATATTGGAGTGACTGCATAGTGACAGTTGTTTACTTAATCAATAGAACTCCTTCCACCTTGTTGTCCCATAGAACTCCTTTTGAATTGCTGTACCATAAACAGCCTTCTTATCAACACATGAAAGTGTTTGGTTGCCTTTGTTTTGGCTCCAGTCTTTTACATGGTCGAACCAAATTTTCACCAAGAGCAATCAAATCTGTGTTCCTTGGATATCCTCTAGGCTACAAAGCCTACAAACTACTTAACTTGGACACCAATGAAATCTACATTTCCCGAGACGTCATTTTTCATGAAAACTTTTTTCCCTTCAAAGAAAATTCTTCACATCCAGCTGATCTTGACGTGTTTTCCGACACTGTTTTGCCCACTCATATTGACTCCTCTTCTCCTTTAGACATCCCTTTCAATCATCCCCAGGCCGTTCGTTCTCGTCGCATTCCTGTGCAACCAACTCATTTGCGTGATTATCAATGTTATGCCATTAAATCCTCTGACCTTCTTTCCTCTACTGCTCACCCCCTATCTTCAGTTATTAATTCCAGTAGGTTATCCCCTTCATATCAGATAATTGTCAATAATGTTTCTTCAATTGTTGAGCCCCAAAACTTTGCCCAAGCTGTTGTTCAACTTGAATGGAAAAATGCCATGGATGAAGAACTTCGAGCCTTAGAGAGCAATGGAACTTGGTCTATTGTTCCATTACCTCCTGATAAACGCGTTGTTGGGTGTAAATGGGTGTATAAAGCAAAGTTTCGGGCTGATGGTTCATTAGAGAGATATAAAGCTCGGTTGGTTGCCAAGGGATACACTCAACAAGAGGGTATTGATTACTTTGAAACATTCTCCTCTGTTGCCAAGCTATCTTCTGTCAAAACTCTCCTTGCCCTTGCAGCTGCCCAAGGATGGTCCCTTATGAAACTAGATGTTAATAACGTTTTTTTGTATGGTGACCTCGATGAAGAGGTATATATGGCGTTGCCTCCTGGTTATCAACGCCAGGGGAAGTCTTTACCACCTAATGCAGCGTGTAAGTTGCATAAATCGTTGTATGGACTTAAGCAAGCTTCGAGGCAATGGTTTGCAAAGTTCTCTCTTCTACATTGGTCAAGATGGGTTTTTTTCAATCTACTGCGGACAGTTCCTTGTTTATTAGAGCTAATGACAGAGTGTTTCTGGCTTTATTAGTGTATGTTGATGACATTGTCATTGCTACCAATAACCACAATGAAGCTGCCAGTTTGAAGGGTCTCTTACATAAGCAATTTAAGTTGAAAGACTTGGGGGAATTGAGATATTTCCTTGGAATTGAAGTTGCAAGGTCATCTCGAGGTATCTCAATATGCCAACGACACTATGCTCTCCAAATAATCAATGATGCGGGATTACTTGGGTGTAAGCCGCGGACAACTCCCATGGACTTAGGATCAAAACTTAATCAAGATGATAGTGAATTACTCGCTGATCCATCTGAGTATCGAAGGGTGATAGGTAGACTTCTATATCTCACCATCACACGCCCGGATTTATCTTACTCTTAAGTCAGTATGTGTCCAAGCCAAGAGTTGCTCATATGCAGGCTGCACATCCAGTACTTAAGTACATCAAAGGTACTGTGGGCCAAGGACTATTTTATGGGTCATCATCTGATCTAAAGCTGAGTTGTTTTTCAGATTCAGATTGGGCTTCATGTCCCGACACACGAAGGCCAGTAACTGGTTTTTGCATTCTGCTTGGGGAATCACTGATTTCTTGAAAATCGAAGAAACAACAAACAATATCTAAGTATTCTGCGAAAGCTGAAAGGGCTATGGCCGATGCTACTTGTGAAATTATGTGGCTGTCTTCACTTCTTAAAGATTTGCATGTACAACTCCGTGAAACAGCTGCTCTATTCTGTGATAATAAGGCAGCAGTGCACATTGCATCTAACCCGGTATTCCATGAACAAACTAAGCATATAGAGATTGATTGCCACTTAGTTCGTGAGAAGGTTCAAGCTGGAATAATCAAGATTTGGCATGTTTCCTCGAAGTTACAACTCGCAGACCTATTTACTAAGCCTATCATACATGTTCAGTTTCGTTTTTTGCTCTTTAAGATGGGAATTATTAATATTCATTCCTCATCTTAAGGGGGAGTATTAGATATGAATAAAAACGTGATAGTTGGAAACACGCTTCTTTCATATTCTCATTGTATAAATAGGTTGTACCAGACAGTTCTATCAAATAATACGATATACAGATTTGCTCACATCAATGGAGCTTCTAGCATAATAGCTAACAGTAAAGCTCGCGCTATGGCCCGTAAAGTCAGCCGCCGCCACATATACTATATTGCTATTTGTCCATCTGATATACGATACATGCGATTGGCACCAAGTGTGGGTGCCGCATCGTTCTTGTGCAGAGACCATTGCTAACAGTAGGCTAAATGTTGCTGCTCGAAGTACCACTCTGGCATCAAAAATCTTAAAATAATAGAGTCAACGTCATAGCAAAACAATTTCCACAAAGGAGGATACACAAATACACGGGGCATTCCCTGGGATTCCAGCTAAAAAAAAAAACAAATGCCAAACATATCACCCCTTCGTCACATTACCACAACCCCTTCGTCACATTACCGCACAATGCCATTTCCCGTTTAGAAATAGAGTCTGAAAGACAAGATTTGAATTTTCCTCAAAATGGCTTCTGCCGCCACACATTCATCATCGAATAATTTCAGGTTCCTCATGTCCCAGATGTGGTAAATGGTTGCAGCAATTGCTGCAACTCTAATCTTAGCAACTCTTGCATTTCCACTGTATACACTAGGGGTAGGCAACAGTCGGTTTGGTCCGGTTTTACTCTACAATGGTTCGGTTTTTCGGTTTTGAATATCTCTAGTCCAAAATCAAACCATTTTATTACGGTTCGGTTCGGTTTTTTTTTGTAATATGGTTCAGTTTATACTGCCAGTTATGTACGGTTAGCTAAAATTTGTTAAAAAATAAAATTATACGTCACTTTGTGCTTTTAAAACCTAAATCAAAGTAATTTTCAAATAATTAATTTGTGGGACTTAATCTTATATATATATATATATATATATTGTGTGTGTAAACTGTGTTGCGTACAAAAATGTCATACGAATATAATAACAATATATAACTAATTAACCATGTAAACACGGGAAACACATGAATCCAACGGAATATTCAGTAATAGGGATGATAATAAGGTGTCAACCATCTCGAATGAAACATCAATCATCTTACGAAAAAATTCAAGAAATATATACATAAAAGAAAAGAAAACGTTGAAAGGTGAATGGTGAGAAAGAAGAGAAAACGATCGAATTGAAAATTGAGGGTTAATGAAACTAAGTTCCTAAATCTTAATAGACCCATTATACATAAAAGTCTTATTCATAAAATTAATATGACCCATTATACATAAAAACTCTATACTTAACAATAATATGGCCGGTTCGGTTATTCGGTTTTTTGAGAGATTAAAACAAAAAACCGAACCGAAAAAACCGAATTTCATAAATTTTAAAACCATAACCGACCGAAAAATCGATAAAAACGAATCATTTATACCGAATTATTCGGTTCGGTCGGTTTTTCCTGTTTTTCGGGTTTTATGTCCACCCCTAATATACACCTCTGAACGCAGTTAGTAGTGCTGCCATGATAGATTGTCTTTCGTGCTGGATAAAAGTTGCTGCCTCGGTCATACAGGTATGGACAGTCTTGATCATCTATTCTTTGATTGCTAGCTACTTCAGCAAGGAATTATGGATGCGAGTCAGGAAAATGAAGATAAGATATGCTATGACGACTCTTCAAAGCGCTCTCGAATGATTCACAAATCATTCTGCGGTACCTCAGGGATTACTAAGGCTCGAGGGTTGACTTTCTCCCCGACAGTTTTCGCATTTGGACAGCCAGAAATGCCATGTCCTCCGAGGGGACTGCACCAGATATTGATAGTTGTTCGTTCCAATTCTAGATGTTAACAGATTTGCTATCTTGTATCGACTTTTATATTTTTTGGTCTGGGTATGCTGTATTTCTATTGGCTTTGATTAAGTAAATTAACTTATTTACTGAAAAAAAAAAAAGAATAATGCAAAAGGAGATAAAAAGCTTTATTATGTCATAAATTTGGATGACCATCCTTCACTGACTCGTGAATAATTCTGGACATACAAATCCATAATGTTTCAGGCAATTTGTGGCAAGAATGTGATGATAATGCTGACACTACATCAAATGCAAATCTTTGAAACTCCGGTTTCAACGCAAGACGTATGACCATAGCTGTCCACGCATCCGGAGCCAACTTCACTGCATTTCTTAGAGATTGAAACCCAGCAACCACTCTCAGTAGCGTTTTGTAATCCTGTGAATGGAAAGAGAACGGGGCATGCTTGAGAGACATTTCCTGGTTTAGAACTTTAAATAGAAACAGACATTGTGGCCCTAAAAGTAACCAGGAATTCAACATGTTTATGCAGCAAGACAGACCCATATGTGAATCAGGCTTCTTGTCTCCAATGACAATGCAGATAGCCAAATAACTCACCAAGGAATCTAAACATCAAAATTCAACTCTAGGTACCGTTCAGTGATGATGTCTTTTGTGTATGACATATTTTGTGAAGGACATGGTCCATTCTTTACATGGATAGAAAATGAAGTGGGCTGGTCAATATCCTCCGCAGCTACACGGTAGGTTGGCATGATGCAGTCCCAAGAAAAAGGCAATAAACAGCTTATGGAGCTAACATAAGCCAGATGATTTACAACCTGTTTGGTTTTGTTTTCACAATTTTCCACTCCCAAAATAGAAATAAATGATAATTTGATGCAAGTTCCAAAGATACTCTCCCATTACAACAGCTAAATGAGGTAACAAAGGGGGGAGATTCACCCTTTTCTTGGTCGTTTCACAAATAATTTCCAACAGCCAAATAGAAACAAAAATATTACTATTGATTCTCATTCTCTTCCCTGAAAACATATTTCCCCTCTTCACATCTTCCAACATAATCATTATTCACTATTATTCAATTCTCACCTCTTGAAAATATCATGTTATTACATCATTCTCAGAAGTTGGAAAAAGGAATTTTTGAAGTTTAAAATTATTTTATATCATGGCATGACGTCATTATCAAAGAAATTCTGACACTACGTTGCGTCTACGATATAAAAAACCCTCTCAAAAAATAATAAACACGAAACTTCTTCTCCCACTAAACATTTCCATCCATGTCTCCAAAAGATTTTCCCAGTAACTCCAAAAACAAAATCAAACACATTAGTCCATTCCAAAAATATATTCTAATCTATACTGCAACTTGATCACCTAACCATTCTTCAGGAAAAAAAATCTAAGAATAGAATTTAAAGAATATATAGAACCTTGAACATAAAACAGCTTCATAAATATGATTTATGTAAAAGATCTCTAAATACAGAGACAAACCTCTGATTCTGATTTTTCAACTTGAAATTTTTTGTTGGAAAAGCGAGAAACTACGTCATCCTCGAGAAATGTATCAGCTGCCTTGAGGATATCCCTAATCAGAAAAACCCGTACCCTTGAGCCTTTTTTGGACAAAATAAATTGGAAAAGATCCTCAGTCGCAGATACTACTGCACGAATATCAAATGAATTCCATCCTAATGAACTTGAAGAGATTTCTTGGGGTTTCGATGTCTCATTGACTTGAGAAGCTTGCTCGGATATTGCTACTATCTAAAAAATGTGAACAGACAAATAAATATTGTCAACAAAAGGAAATGCTTCAATTCAATAGAGATAAATATTAAAAACCTCAACATGGAGCTCATTAAGATTGGACCAAGAAATGCAAAGTAAATAGTTACAGTATGCTGACAAGAGAAGTGTGAAATCACATCATAAAATAGAGAAATCACCAATTTTTCTAGCCGATTCCATCTCACTGAGCCATCATTACGGATGAGGAGCTGACCCAAGATTTTTCTCATGTCTGGACTTGGGTCAACCAACAACCTACCAATAACGAATGGATATGCACTCTCCACAACTTTAAAATCAGGATCCAAGATTTTTGCAGTTCCTTCAAGAGATCCCAGGGCTCTTATCACAAGGGCATAGTCCGGAGGAAGAGAGAAATTGAATTCATACATAATATTGTACAGCTGATTCATTATTCCCTGAGTCCAAGGAAGATTAAACTTCAACAAATGTATGTAGGATTATATTCAGAGGCATTATGAACTAATGAGCAAAAAAACGAAAAAAATGATCGACAGCTCTGCATATTAGTTTCTAATAACACTATTAACATCCTTCAAGCAATTTAGACTTACTAACCCGAAAATCTTGGGATAGTCTCGTTCCATCACCAAAAGATGCTTGCAAAGCATCTGAGACAGAATATATATCAACCCCTTCCGGTAAAAATCCTAGAGACAAAAAATCATTTGCCAACCCCAAAGAGTCACGATTGACAAAGTGCACAAGCTGACACAAACACTCATTCCAAATAAGTCAAACATAAGATTATATTTCCATAAGAAAGAGGACAACAATTGTTCTTACCACTCTAATGAGTCCCACGCGATAGTGGCGGGGAATATCACCCATCATCCCAAAATCAAAATAAGCAAGGGACCCATCCGCAGTGGCTACAAGATTTCCAGGATGAGGATCAGCATGAAAAAATCCCACCTCAAGCAATTGCATCAAAGAGCAATACAAACCCTAAACGTTGTAGTCAAGGATTAGAAATTAATTTACATACACCAACTGGCAGAAGTAACTGACACCAGATGAAACTGGAGATATAAAATATAAAATCATGCGATATCAAACACCTTACCTTTAAAATAGTAAAAGAACCAGGCGACTAAAAGCTAATGAAAAACATAAACCGAAATAACAAGTACAAGAATGCAGAGAGCTCGTCAGGACCTTGGCAACTTTACCTCATGTATTAGTTGCTTTCGATTTAGACAGGCCTCTCTCAGACGATTTTCATCTGTAAGCTTTATCCCATCAATCCATTCCATGGTGAGCACAGCTTTGCGGGTTAAATTCCAATATATTTTGGGCACTTTTATACCACTTGCTTTCTGATATGCTGTGTTATCTTTTGAATTAGTTTTATCATTACCTGGTGAGTGACAATATCATTTAAGTTGAAGGTTATGGTGATGAATGCATACTATACAACATGAGATTGACTTAGAAGAGAAATACTGAAGTTTTGAGAGGGGAAGTTCCATTCCTAGCTAAATTTTTTACCACCAAAACTGGAAAAAAAAATTGATTATCATAAATAATAGGGAGATACAAGGAAATATTTTGTCAAATGCTTTTACATAGTAAGTTCCGCAAATCCAAAAATAGCTTTAATACATGGTACAAAAGCCAATAGAGTGTTAAGTTCATATACAAACTCATGCTAGCATTCTAAAGTTATTTACCCTCAGAATGAGATTACTAATCTACTTTCACTACAGGAAAACGGATCACCAGCATTCAGAAAGAGATGTAACATCTTATAACATGCTGAGGAATACGAAGCATCTAATAGAATTTCTGCATGCATTCTGTTAGACAAGATAAGAAAAGGATGTAATTGTCTAAGCTTCAGAAGAACGTACGGCGGTAAAAAGCATAGAGATCAGCGAAGCGCTCAGCATTCTGACCCTCCAAGATGTAGTCAATTTCCTCAAACATGTGTCTCACCTATCCAATCAAGCAAAATCAAAGAAATTGAGGCACATAAATAGACAATCCAACTCGAAGTTGGTGCTATATGACATAATGAAGTTGATAGAATTTTCATCGTTAATATCATCATCTTAAAGTTTAATCTGTTCCATCCATCTAAATAGCGAACTCATAAACATTTATTAATCTCCAAAGAAATATAACACACGTCACTGAATTATTATTCAAGAATTGGCAGAGAAAGGAATGATTTATATTCCAATACTATTCATCAATACTTCTTAATGAGCTGAATCCTGCTATACACACCACACCCATAAGAACAAATATTACACAACATCAACCGCGCTTCACCTTTATAGCACAATCTTCTCTTTAAGCATGTCATATTTATTTGGTAACTTTAACTATTATTTCAGTGTGTAAAGTATTGCTGATTTTGCTCAACTCTGTCAACCAAATTTTACCTTTCTGGTTAGCATAAAGGTTTTATGCCCCTAAAAGTATCAGCCGACCAAGAAAATATCAAGAAATGATGTAAAGCATACAAAGCAGGCAACTAATCATCTCAGGCATTGTTTGGTACATGAGATAAGAGTGAGATTGATAAATAATCTTCCTTATCCCATGTTTAGTACCTTTTTAAAAAGTCCATGATAAATAAATTTTGAGAAGGATAAAACATCTTTTGTAAGAGATGTGATAATTTTAATGTAATGATAAAATATATTACAAATGACTTAATTACCCCCAATTTAAATGCATTTAAGTTAATGTTAAATATTTATTAAATACATACATATACACACACACACAAATATATATATATATAGTAGACACACACACACATGTATATATATGTGTGTGTGTATATATATATAACATTGAGATATGTAATTACAAGATCTTGATAACAATAAAATATAAGTTTTTGTGATAGGGTTAATTTTGTCATTACAATTCAATATATAAATTTAATCACTCTTGTTAAAATTATACCAAGCATTCAACATATTATCTTATCATTATATTTATCCTAGATTTATCCTTATACTAAATATCCCTTACTTATCCTATCCTATGTACCAAACTGTACCTCAGAGTTCAGGTATCATCAAGAACTGAAAGATAACATTGAGATATGTAATTACAAGATCTTGATAACAATAAAATATAAGTTTTTGTGATAGGGTTAATTTTGTCATTACAATTCAATATATAAATTTAATCACTCTTGTTAAAATTATACCAAACATTCATCATATTATCTTATCATTATATTTATCCTAGATTTATCCTTATACTAAATATCCCTTACTTATCCTATCCTATGTACCAAACTGTACCTCAGAGTTCAGGTATCATCAAGAACTGAAAGAAACTCATCAGGCAATCAGCAGAATTTACTTCTGGCTTATTTACAACACAAATACCTCGTGCATGTGAATCGCAGATGTTCAATGCGAGCTAGAGTGTATAAAAATTTTCTTGAAGAAAATGTGATGGCCATGATAAAATTACGTCTGACGTCCTAAGGCTATCAAAAGTTACACGATCAAGAGGCTCACCATTTCATTCACTGCTACTAACAGATCTCTGCGAGCTTTAGCAAATCTCCTCAGTTGACCTCCAATCATACGAAATAATAGGGCATCAAGGGTCAATAAATGTGACATACCCGGCCGCTGAACTTTGACAGCTACTAGCTCTCCAGAATGCAGGTGAGCTGCAAAACTTGAAACGGAAAACACAAATTTAGTTAAATTAGATACAGTCATTCTCAATAGACCAATAAGGGCTTCTTATTCTTCCCAATCTGAAAATGGGAAAAAGGCCCTGAAAGAAAACCAGACCAATGTAAAATGGAACGGGGTGCATAATCGAAAATCTGATTCAGATCTCAATTCTCTAACCTTTGTAGACTTGTCCTAAGGATGCTGCCGCAATAGGCTCCTCACTGATGTCAGCAAATATCTGCGATATTGGCATCCCCAACTGTGACTCGATGGATTTAATGGCAACATCCGTTGGAAATGGAGGTATTTGGTCCTGATATTAGCGCTGGCTTCAGTTGACACATAGGAAGCAATAGAAAACTTCATGGGCCAGGTTTCATGAAAGTGAACCAGAAAATTTCTGTAGCCCGTTCCAGTACTCGACCAATCTTACGGAATAAAATTGGAAACACGGGCATACCTGTAATTTAGCAAGTTCCAGGCAATATACTGTTGGTAAAATATCTGGTCTTGTGCTCAAAGCCTGTCCAAGCTGCAAAATCGAATGGCACATCGGATGAAACAATTCATCCACATCAAACTTGCCATTAAATTTTATCATAGACAACTTTGACTATGAAATTTTGCTCCAGAATGTCTAATTTGCATCTGTTATCTATATCGCGTAAGGTAGTCAGCAGCTCAGTAACATGCTCAAGAAGCAAATACCATATTGCAAAACCAAAAAATGCAGCTCTTCTCGAAAGAGAAAAATGATACAACAGCATAGAAACAATAGGATAAGATCATAAAATATAACTTGCCTTAACATAAAAGGGCCCCAAGCGAATTAGAGTTTCCCGGAACTGAAAATGACAAGTTTGGGAATTTATTAGTCAGATAGAAAATGACATTTAAATGCAGCAATCAATGCAGTGGCAGATGTATAAAATTTAATATTTATCATAAATTACCAACTTCTGTGTTCAAAATCTAAGCAATAATACAAATGCTTTCTCAAACCACATTCACAAAGTTTCAGCACAGAGGATTAACCCAATATGTTTTACAAGCTGTTTTGGGAAATGAAGTATTTTCACTTCTTATTGCGCAAGTAAAAAGTAGAAACCAACCTTGACCGAACGTTTTTTCATATCTTGGACAAATAAGCGCCAGATGGTTAGCTTCAACACATGGAATGAAATTATCGCAGCTCTATACAAAGCCAAGAATGGGCCGAATCGGTAAAACATGGAAACACTTTTCAAACCAAGTGCAAGTCCAAATTTTGTTTCAAGCAACTCTTTCCTCAACTTTGCATACTCTGCGGATGGCCTTTCACCGTGCACACTGGAATAGCCACTGGAAAAACTGCATCAAATCCAGTACAGAAAATATGAGAAACTAAAGAGTAAGATCAAAGTTGTTTCAAGAGTATATGGATCAATTTAATTAAGGGTACTCCAGAGTAACCGAATATTTGCCACATCTAAAAGGATGCACCTGCATAATGAAGATCCCCACACATCACATTCAAAACTCAGGTAACAATGACATCAATTGTGGTATTTGATCAAATTTCTCATTCATCACAACAGAAATCATGGGTGATGTATAGCTCCAAACAACAAAGCCACAAACATATTGTTAAGATTGGAACTTGGACCTAACTCAACCCCAAAAGCTAGCTCAAGGGAGCAGGATTGTCCAATCCCATATATACCATTCAAAGGTTATTTATCCAACCGATGTGGGACAATTAACACACCCCTCTCACGTCCAGGAATGAACATCTGGAGCGTGGAGTTTACAAATGACCCAATTATGGGCAAAACGAGTGGCCTAATTATAGACAATCCAATACATAACGGTGAAACCCGGGCTCTGATACCATGTTAAATTTGGAACTTGGACCTAACTCAACCCCAAAAGCTAGCTCAAGAGGGGAAGATTGTCCATTCCCATATATACCACTCAAAGGTTATTTATCCAACCGATGTGGGACAATTAACACATATTGCAACATGCCGTCGAACAATAAATATATAATTCCAGTGTCATATAATTCTGGTAACACAGGTATCCCAGAAACACAATAGACTTGGATACCACACAATATTGTCTTCGACTGTAATCAAAGCTCAAACAATGCTTATTTCCATGACTGTGCGGAACTATGGGTGCCAAAAGCGTCTTACAATATTTTCAACATACCCTCTTGCGACAAGATGTTTTGGCCCTCTTAAAAGCATCCCCTTCCATCGGATAGTCTCATAAGGATTCCCATTCCGAAGAACTGCAAAAGCCCCAGCAAACATGAGCATCAACGTGTACTCACCATAGAAGAGCACAACATACCAGATCACGCATTCACAAATCTAGAAAGCGTAAAGCAAGGAAAACCTTTCTCAACCTCATTCAATTAATTCCACAAGGAACCACCAAATCAACTATAAATTGCATATAACACCAGATACAGCAACAAATAATAAGCGGTCCCAAAAAAGCAAAGAAAGGAATTACTCGCGCGGTGAAGCGGAAGACGATTCCGTCTGAGGCACGCAGCAAGGCTCCTCATCTACACAGATGCTGCATGTATGAATTTTCCTCTATGTTTTATAAAATTTTGTTTTGAATCCAAATAACAATTAGATCACAGGCAGTTCGTTAAAATGCGGAAGCGGAAAGCTCTGCTGCCATCCGTTTGCGCGTGCTTAATAGAGAGAGCGGCGGCGAGTGCAGCTGCCCAGTTTGATCTCGAATTGCACAGAATTTCGAATACGTACGCGTGGGCTGCTCTATTAGTTGACACGTAGAGTAAGGGTGGGGTTATAAGGTTATGGATAGGCCCTGTCCCGAATCTAGAGTTTCTACTCAGATCCAAATTCAATTTCTAATTTTAAATATAATATATATATATATATATATATATATATATATACATATAAATAAATAAAAATTTGCATTTGTCACCACGATATTCACAATAAAAATAATAGTTTTAGTATAAAAATTAATATTTTTCATAGATAATCCAAATAAAAGACCTTTCTCACAAAAAAAACACATAAGTCCGTCTCACACAAGTTTTCGTCTCATGTTTTTGTGGTAAATTAAATACTAAGGCGACAAATCACTCTAATTTGCATTTGAATAAATTTTAAGTTTTTTATAAAATTAGTTAATGATTGTAATATAAAACTAAACAATAAACGATAGTAAATTTAAGGAAAAAATTTGCGAGGGTACATGAAAATAAATTATTGATTAATTTGAGGACTTGGAAGTAAAGTGGAATTGGGCGCTTCTCCAGCGTAGGCTCTGCTGAAGAAACACGCACAACACACAGTAGGGCTTTAGAAAAAGAATGGCGAATGTCCCTAAAACTTCGATTCGTCCATGGTTTCTGGAACTGGTGCCTCTCTTGGTCGTTCTTCTCATCGCTGCCCACGTAATTGCTCTGGTGAGTTGCGCAATCGGTGCCTTTAAACGATCTTGTTCGATCAATTCCATGTAAATCGATGCAGTTTTGTAGGTTTACTGGATCTACAGACTAGCCACTGAGAAGCAACCCCAAAGAGCGAAAAAGATAAAGCGCTAAGTTCATCCATTTCCAGGAATATAATAGTGGTAAGAAGACTTGCTGGAATCTGTTTAATAGGCCTACTTATGAGTTGTATTTCAAATTTTCGATACTCTGGTTAGTTAAATATTGAATAAAGATGGAAACTTTGGGTTGTTAAATGTCATTAAGTTTTTTGAAAATTGTATATACAGAATTGAACAATCCATCTATATTTTTTGCTATAGTGGTAGGCATTTGATCTTAACTTGGTATCAAACCCAAGTTCTGATAATGTATAAACCCACCGTTATTAGTTGGATTGTTCATTAGTCAACCGATTATATCTTGTTAATTTTATGCTCCATATAATTATTCATGGGCGTGAGGGTTGAGTTAAATGTTCCATATCGGTTAGATTAACTCCTTGAGAATTCTATTTATGGACTTGAACAATCCTTTCCCGTTTGAACTAGGTTTTGGGATGAGTTAGGTCTAAATCTCAATTTTTATATGGATGATAACCTACAATGCCCCTGCCTTTGCCGTGTTAATATTGCCAGAAATATTCATTTGGAGTCCGAATGATAACGTGGCTTAACTGAATTTGGAAATACAAATAATATTAGATGGTTCTTGGATTGATAACGTAATCCGAATGATCATCGAGAGTGGAGACTGAACTCCATAGAGTAGGTGGCTTTGTGTTTCCTGCATTGCCTTTTTTGTATAGAATGCTTAACCATCAAGATCTTTAAAGAGTTGCTATTGTTTGTTTCTTCTTTGGATGATCTCTTTTTTGATTATTTAATTGGTGCTTTGGTAGAAAGGTTTCACGAGAGGAGGCGTTCAGATTCAATTTCGATAGCTTTAGCTTGTGCCTGTGTGGTATCTGTTGCCGAATATTGTTTTGTATCCTTTTGTTGGCTGCCATAACGTAATTGTCTTGTCTTGTACTTGTTAACTCTGGATTTACCTTTCAAATATTTATTGTTACTCAGAATCAATGTTGTCATGTGGGTTTTCAATTTCTACAAAACTAGTTTTAGCAGATGATAAACGCTGAGACAATGGTTGTTTTTTCAGGAAGTTATTCTTTGATTGGAACATAAACCGAGCCCATGTTATTTTAGTGTTGTATTTGCCAGTCTTTGCCAAGGATCAGTCTCATCTGCGGTTAATTTTTTTCGAAAGAGCCACACAAATCGAGTAGGTTTTCAACACCAAAAGATGCCTTTAAATAACTACCACTTACCTATTTTTCAGGATACGTGCATTCTTTAACGCAGACAAATCATTTTCATCGGTCATCATTGCGGGCGTAACTTAAATTGTATGGTTCTTGTTTTTTTACAAGATATAATATTTTTCATTTGACAAAATCTTGTGTGAGACGGTCTCACAGGTCGTATTTGTGAGATGGATATCTTATTTGGGTCATCCATGAAAAAGTATTACTTTTCATGCTAAGAGTATTATTTTTATTGTGAATATGAGTAAGATTGACCCGTCTCACAGAATAAGATTCGTGAGACGGTCTCACATGAGACTCACTCTTTTCATTTTCATTATGAGTTTTCTGAAATCCTTTTTTTTAAAAA
Source organism: Primulina eburnea (assembly GCF_022965805.1). NCBI lineage: Eukaryota > Viridiplantae > Streptophyta > Magnoliopsida > Lamiales > Gesneriaceae > Primulina > Primulina eburnea. Next base: position 37,675,986 of record NC_133104.1, on the reverse strand, counting down.
AAAACAAAAATTAGTATAAATCATAGCCAGCCTCGACGTGGACTGATGACTGAACACCTATAATAAAAAAAATTGGTTTTATTTGTTTAAAGTTTAAGAAAGTTTAAAATTGTTTTTGTCTTCATTTGACACTTTTGCCGTGGAAAACTGGGTGCATGCCAACTCCATGCCGTGGAATCCCACTGTTCATTATTTTACTGCCTGCTTTTAAAAGAATTAACACAATTATACAATAAAATATATCAACATTTCACAAAAGTGGTTTGGAATATCATGCATTGTTCCAGGATACATTACAATATTATACATTTGAAACGTAATGAAAAAAAATATTTTTTTTCATTTGGAAAATAAATAAACACGAGATATCGAATGTTACGATTTTTTTTGTTATCCAAAAGAGTATATTTTTTACGAGATATTCTCATAAATTTATATTATTGAGATGGGTCATTCAATCTATATTTGAACTGAAAAAATAATATTTTTCATAAGTCGAGTCAAATAGAAAACTTGTTTTATAAAATTATACCGATCTTGCATAAGGTTTTGTATATATTAAAATTGGTAATGACAATCGGTTTTATTCGAAGCAGACTACTAAGACTGGGTCACATGTAAGACCGTTTCACGGATCTTAATCTGTGACACGGGTCAACTCTACCGATATTCACAATAAAAGTAATATTCTTTAGCATAAAAAGTAATATTTTTCATGGATGACTCAAATAAGAGATTCGTTTCACAAATACGATCTGTGAGACGACTACTAAATTGTGAGTTTGTTAGGTCTTAAAATTCGTGATTTTTTTTAATATAAATTGTGAGTTTGTTAGGTCATAAAATTCGTGATATTTTTTAATTATTTCCAAATTGATAAATTTGCAAGTGATGGCATTTACGTAGTTTCCTTTAAGTTCAAGGGTAAGCGTTCTCCACCTGCTCTAATTTAACCCGAAGCTGCTCACTCTATAGTGATTGTAAAACCCACAGCGGATAGAAATAAACAGTCCTAAAACATGTGTCCTACGAAGAACAAACACAAACACCACCAACACAGCCACCGCTCTTCCGCCACTTCCACTGCCGGTGACACTATTGATTGGAGAGATGGGACGATCAACGGTGGATCCTTGAACCATGTCGATCTCCACAGGGGATCAAATGGATGGGCATCGCCTCCAGGGGATGTTTTCTCCGTCCGTGGACCAAATTATTTCTCAAAGAAAATCAAAGTCCCTGCCGGAGAGTGGCTGCTGAATCCGGCTGGGGTTGATTGGCTCCGATCTAACGCGAAACTCGATCACGTTCTGGCGCGACCCGATAACCGCGTTATGAACGCGTTGCGTGGCTCCAGTAATCATGAAAAGGCAAAAACCTTCGTCATCGCGATAAATCTCCAGGTACCTGGCCGTGAGCATCACTCCGCAGTTTTTTATTTTGCTACGAAATTTGATGAGTCGATAAACTCGCATCCGTTGCTGTATCAATTCATCAACGGATCGGACGCATTTCGCAATAGCCGCTTCAAGATCGTGAATAAAATTGTGAAAGGACCGTGGATTGTAAAAACTGCTGTCGGGAATTATTCGGCGTGTTTGCTGGGCAAGGCTTTGAATTGCTACTATCACAGGGGACCAAACTATTTGGAAATCGATGTGGATATTGGCAGCTCGACTATTGCTACGGCGATTCTACGGCTTGCGTTGGGATGCGTAACGTCAGTGACGGTTGATATGGGTTTTCTGGTAGAGTCACAGACGGAGGAGGAGTTGCCGGAGAGGTTGTTTGGTGCGGTAAGGATATGTCAAATGGAGATGAGTTCTGCCACTTTTGTTGATAGCGCCACTCCCTCGAGTAAGGTTTTACCAATGAGCAGTGGTGGTGAAAGTGAGAATGATGATAACAATGAATAATGTTTCGATTAATTTTTATTTTCCAATTTTAACTGAGGCTAGTTTCTGAAATTCATAATGATGGTGAAGAAAATGATGAAATCCCTTTACAATGGGAATTGTAGATAGTAGCACTGATGGAATCAATCAACCATTTCTTTCGTCTTTTCATCTCTTAATTATTCGTTATTGTTTTTACTTCTCATTCACTGCCAGCCTATGAACTTCAAAAAATTCCTGTCTTTATTACACCTGTATGCTGTAAGGCTATATCAGCTCAGTTATTGCTTTTTTAGGTTGCATGTGTTTTATGTGTCAGTCATGTAATTTATATGCAATTCAATGGTTGATGGATCCAAACGCTTTGAAGAACAGGATCCAAGAAAGTGCTTTCAATACAAAGTTATTGACTTGGAAAAATACTGGCAATTTGTTGTGAACTTGAGGTTTAGGGTGTTTATTAATTATGTCATTGGTGATTTTACCTTGTTTTATTGTACATTTCATCCATGCTTGAAATATGCTTTTGTTTCGATAAAAATGGAGATCTGCAATCTCCATGCTCATCCTCAGTCATGCTTTTCTGGGGCAAAGAATGTTTGGCAAGTTTGGCTGGGCAGGTCTCTTACAATTTTTATTGATGATGACCAGGCCTACCGTATGTTTCGCCCTTTTGAACAAAAAAGGAATTTTAATTTTATACATAATTTCAAAGAAACTTTTATATTTTGACTCCTCAGAGTTTTTTGAATGGTGAATATTAGTAAAAAACTTGGATGGGAAAATGTACTGCTAAGAGAAGGAGCGGGCAAATTATCATTTGCCTCTGTATATTGTTTGAGGGATCTAAGTCAATAATAATTGTTTACTTATTTGTTTGTGTTGTGTTTGGCTGTAAAGATGTTTACGTTGGATTCTTCTTTCTTGAGCTGTGAACAGTTGCGTTTTCATCTTCTTGTTTGGTAATGACTTGTGACAGATATGGAATTGAATGATTGTATTGAATTTTTGGGTTGTCTTTTTTATATTGAAACTCCTTCCAAAATAAAGCGGTGGAAGCAAATATTTCCATTTTTGTGGGTCAGGATTTTAACAGAGGAGGATGAAATTAACACTTAAAAAGTTTATATATTTTTGCAAACATATCATACATCAAAATCGATAAATTGTAAAAACATTAAAAACAGAGGGGTGGTCATCTCTGTCCGACCCATTTGGCTCTACCATTAAACTTGAGTATCCTCAAAAGTCTATGCATGTATTTATTTAAGCTTGTGACTATTACATAAAACGCATATATAACTGCGTGGGTCCTTTTTGTGTGTACTTTGCGTGTATTCCTTTTGGTTTGTGATGTCTGAAACACGTTGACTATGATTCAATAAATGATGAAGTTTAACAGAATTCGAATTTGATTAGTGCGACGAGTATCCAAGTTTAAATTTATCTGAGTTGAGTTTTAATGATCCAATTATATTTTGGTAGTTCTTATTATTGCTTTCCACGTGGTGACAGGCAAGTGATGCTTCCCATAGTAACTCATAAAGCTGTTGATTGTACGACTCTGTACTTTAATGTCTTGTCTAGTTGGAGGGTACTGGTGCATGTTCTGATGACGTGAAGGTTCCAATGCCTTGAATTTGTACATTTTTGTTGGGTTGTTTTTGCGGACCCAGTCTTCAATTCTTGCATCACTTGATCTAAGTGTTTATATCTCGTCCGTTTTCACCCTTTTTGGTTGGTACTCTAATTATTATACTCAATATGCCATCTTTTGTGGATCATGTCTAGAGCGTAGTGCTCAGGTGAGGAGGATAGCCAGAAACCTAGACTTCAAGAAAGACTTAAAGAGACGCTTTTGTCTCGACTTTCTTCTTACCCCAAGAAATCATAGTGATGCCCCCAAGGGAGCCCGGGCCCGGGTAAAACCCCTAACCCGGAAGGTTCTTGAACTCGGGCTAGAACCCCTGACCCGGAAGGTTCTTGAACTCGGGCGAGATAAGAGCAGGGAAGAGATACCAAGTTACGATTAAATTCAGGGAGCCGGTGTGAAAGAATGATCCCGGATCTTCAGACGCCCGGCGAGTTGTGCATTCAATTATCATAAGAATTCCCAATGAACCACTTCCCAGGCCCAAAAATATCTCAGAGGCACCTGGGTGGGAAATACCCGGGAAAGAAACTCAGTATCTCCCTGATCACCACGTCTTCCGGAAATCTCGGAACCCATTCTCCCACGTTCCATGACCAGGTCAACTCTTGATACGTGGCTCACTACTTTGCAGCGTGGCCCATGACCCCGAATCATGGCCAGCACCCGAACTTTGCGGGCAAGTCACCTATCTGATTCACGTATAAATACCCCCGTAGGTATTCCAGAAAGGGAGGTCTTCTTTCTTTTCTTTCTCGCAAGCACAAGCATTATTTTTCTTTCCAAGTTTTCCTTGGCGTGCATTTCTGACTTGAGCGTCGGAGGGGATACGTCGGAACAACTTCCGGCACCCCTTAACGTTCTGTGATTTCAGGATTGCTACTCAGGTCATCCCAGGCGTTATCTCTCAGGATTGCTACTCAGGTCATCCCAGGCGTTATCTCTCAGGTGGCAGGGAACTCAATCATCTCGGACCACTTGCAATTCGCAGTAAAAGATACTCACTCGTACCTATATTCAAACACCCGACTTGGCAAATTGTACACCCGGCTACTACCCAATTTGCCCGGTCCACATCATTGGCGCCGTCTGTGGGAAGTCAGATCTAAGGCGTAGATATGGTTACCACTCGTAAAACTACGGGGAACCAGTCTGGCCCTCACAACCCCGAAGGAGGTAAAGGACCCTTAGAAAATCCATCATCTAATCACATCCCAGAGGAGTTGGCACAATTAATAGCTTCCGCCGTCCAAAAAGCCCTCGCTGAAAGGGCCTTGCCCGAACCCAACCAACCCAATGAGAATGAGGCAATGGGAGAATCCCCTCCCGAGGAGAATAAAGAAGAAAATTCCCAGGCATTTTCCAAAGCTCCTACCCTCACTGTGGACCAGGAGCTGAAGGATTTGAGGAAGAAAGTGAAAGAGTTGGAAGCCAAGACCGGGTCCTCTCATACTGCGACCCCGGCCAGTTTCCAGGGATGCCCCTTCTCCCCGGAGATTGTAAGGGAGCCCCTCCCTGTTCACTTCAAAACCACCAAGATCCGGGAGTATAATGGAAACTCAGACCCTGAGGAGCATCTCACTCGGTTTGAGAATATGGCAATGCTACATTGTTACCCTGACAAAATCAAATGCAAGGTATTCCTCACCACCCTGGTGGACTCTGCCCAGAGGTGGTTCGAGAAGTTAGAGCCCCGGAGCATCCAATCTTTTGAAGGTTTCAGAGACACCTTCTTGCATCACTTTAGCAGCAGTAAGAGGTATAAGAAGACTGCCTTCAGCCTGTTCGAAGTAAAACAATCAGGCGATGAATCTCTTCGGGCGTACATTCGCCGGTTCAACAAAGCATCCCTGGAGGTGCCGGCTTGTGCCCCTGAAACCAAAACTACAACGTTCACTCAAGAACTCAGGGAAGGGGATTTTTTCAGGTCCCTGGTGAAGAAGCAGCCCGGGAATTTTGAAGATCTGCTGTCTCGGGCAGAAAAGTACATAAACATGGAAGAAGCCCAGAGGCAAAAGAGGGAATCTACCCGCAAAGAAAGAAGTGATCGGGCTAGAAAAGTTGATGACAAAGCTCGGGGAAATAATCTCGGGCGTTTCTCTCGATATGCCCCCATGAAGCCGCACCGAGACGACGGAGTCCATATTTGCGATGGTGATCGAGGGGCCAAATCATACCATTCACCTCCAAACCAGCCACATATTACCAAGATTTGCTTCTATCATGGAGAATGTGCTCACAACACAAGTGAGTGCCGAAGACTGAAGCGGGCCCCTTCCCAGTCGGGCCCTGGTGAACAGGCACAGTCAGCGAAGAAGCCCCGGGGACCACCGTGGGTAAATAAAGATGTAGGGTACAGGCCGGGGGACAAAGGCCCGGTCAGACAAGAAAAGAAAGATAGCGCCGGTCAAACGTCTCACGGCCGGGAAAACAAAGACGGAGGAGGATCACCAACCCTGGGGGTGATTAAAATGATCTCTGGGGATCGACAGATGGAGATTCCAACCGGGCCAGGAAAGTACATTCCCGGTATGAGAGTTTTGGAGTGGAGGATGCAGCTAGGGATGAGGGGCCGGTAATCATCTTTGGCCCCCGGGATCTTCAGGGAGTTAGCCTCCCACACAATGATGCCTTGGTTATCCAAGCAAAAGTGGCAAATTATGACATTCGCCGGGTCTTCGTCGATTCTGGAAGCTCGGTGAACATTATTTTCCAGGAGGCCTTGGACCAGATGAATTTGGAGGACTACCAGTTGCAGCCAGTGGAAACGGCTTTATTCGGATTTGCTGGCCACACTGTCTACCCCGGGGGAAATCACCCTGCCCCTCACAATAGGAGATGAGGAGCTCAGAAAGACGGTGATGACGGTTTTCACTGTGGTAAGTGCTCCTACCTCTTATAATATCATTTTGGGCAGGCCGGCTATGAATGCTCTCCGGGCCGTAGCCTCGGCTTACCATCAGAAGCTAAAGTTCCCGGTGGGGAACAAAGTTGGGGAAGTAAGGGGTGACCAGCCATCCTCCCGCAAGTTCTATGCAGAAACCGTTAAGGTTGAAAATAAAAGAGCCCGGCGAAATGGAGAGAGTAGGAGACCAGGGAAGGAGGAGGTGCATTCTATCCAACAGGTGCACATCATGGAGAGAGATGAGCAGGAGGAAGTAAGCATCTTGCTCGGACAGCCCATGAAGACAACAAAAATAGCCCGGGAACTCGAACCAGCCACCCGGGCCCAATTGCTACAGTGCCTAGAGAGGAATGCGGACGTCTTCGCATGGTCTTCATCAGAGTTGATAGGGATCTCCCCCCACGTGGCAGAGCACAAGTTAAATATCATCCCGGGCTCCCGGGCAGTGAAGCAGAGAAAGAGACACTTTGGTCCCGAAAAGGACAAAGTGATTGCCGACCATGTGGGAGAACTGTTGAAAGCCAGGCAGATCAGAGAAGTCCAGTTTCCTTCCTGGCTATCCAATGTAGTCTTGGTTCTCAAGTCATCCGGCAAGTGGCGAATGTGTGTTGACTTCAGGGATCTAAATAAAGCGTGCCCGAAAGACTGCTACCCTCTGCCCCGGATTGATCAACTGGTGGACTCGACATCGGGGTATGAACTGCTATGTTTCATGGATGCATACCAGGGATACCATCAGATCCCCTTAGCTCGGGAAGATCAGGAGAAGGTCAGCTTCATTACCTCAGGGGGAACCTTCTGCTATGTGGTCATGCCCTTTGGATTAAAGAATGCCGGGGCCACGTACCAGAGATTAATGGACATGATATTCACCAAGCAGGCCGGGCGGAATATTGAGGTTTACGTGGACGATATCTTGGTGAAATCCCGGGCGCACACTGAGTTCATCCCAGACTTCGAAGAGACCTTCTCTACTCTCCGAGAATATGGGGTGAAGCTAAACCCGGATAAATGCACGTTTGGGGTTAAGAGTGGCAAGTTCCTCGGATTCATGGTCACCGAGAGAGGAATTGAAGTTAATCCGGAAAAAGTCAGGTCTATCACTGAAATGACATCCCCAAAGTCAGTCAAGGATGTGCAGAGACTCACGGGGAGAATTGCCGCCCTGTCACGCTTCATTTCCCGATCTGCCCACCGGAGCTACCCTTTCTTCCAAACCCTGAGAAGGGCCAAAGAGTTTGGCTGGGATGAGAAATGTGAAAAAGCTTTCGAAGAATTGAAGAATCATCTAGCCGGGCTCCCTGTCTTGGAGAAGCCCGGACCCGGGGAGAAGCTCTGGGTGTACCTTTCTGCCACCGAGTATGCTGTCAGTTCCGTACTAATCCGAGAAGAAGGCACTTATCAAAGGCCGGTCTATTATGTGAGCCATGCACTCAAAGGGCCTGAGATCAGATATACAGAAGTAGAGAAGGTGGCCCTTGCCTTGTGATTACAGCACGAAAACTTCGCCCGTACTTCCTGTCCCATCCCATCACTGTGCTGACCAATACCCCCCTCGGTAGAATCATGGCTCAACCAGAGATCTCGGGAAGGCTGGTAAAGTGGACTATGGAATTGGGAGAGTATGACATTGAGTACCAGCCCCGGAAAGCAATTAAGGCCCAGGCCTTGTCAGATTTTATCACTGAGATGGTTGTTCCTGATACCGGTGGAATTTGGAGAGTATTTGCAGACGGGGCTTCCGGCAAGGAGGGCAGTGGGGTGGGAGTACTACTGATATCACCCACCGAGGAGAAAATACAGTTGGCCATTAGGTTGGACTTCCGGGCCTCCAACAATGAAGCAGAGTATGAGGCTGTTATCATCGGGATAAAAGCAGCCCGAAATGCTGGAGCTACCCGGGTCATTATTTATACGGATTCGCAATTAGTAGCCCAGCAAGTAAAGGGAGCGTACGAGGCCCGGGAGGAGAAGTTTGTGAAATATCTGGCTATTGTCAAAGAGTTATCAACACATTTCACAGATTGGAGCATAGAGCAAATTCCCCGAGAGAAAAATAGCGGAGCCGATGCCCTGGCAAAGATGGCAGCTTCACTTTCCGATTATTGGGAACCGGGTATATTTTACCACACTAACCTGGTATCTTCAGTGTATACCGGGCCTTCTCAAGCCCGGGAAGATAATTGGACCACCCTCATCCTTGACTACATCTCACAATCCTATTTACCCGAGGATGTCAAGGAGGCCAGTCGAATCAAAAAGAGAGCAGCTAGGTTTGTTGTGATCGATGACACTATATACCGGCGATTCTTCCAAGGTCCCCTTCTCAAGTGCATCTCCGGAGATGAATCCATTTATGTGCTAAGGGAGATCCATGAGGGCTGCTGCGGAGATCATATTGGAGCAACTTCCCTGGCTAGGAAGGCTTTGCTCGCCGGGTTCTGGTGGCCTACCATGCATCAAGATGCTACCCGGGTAGTCCGCTCTTGTGAGGGATGCCAAAGGCATAGCAACATTAACCACCACCCGACTGCCCTGATGAAGCCTATCCGGGCAGCTTGCCCTTTTGACCAGTGGGGCCTGGATATTGTAGGATCTTTCCCTGTAGCCCGAGCTCAGAAAAAATTCCTGCTATTAGGGATTGACTACTTCTCTAAGTGGGTGGAAGCAGAGCCCCTGGCTAAGATTACCGAGGAGGAAGTTCTTAAATTTCTATGGAGAAATATTGTCTGCAGGTTTGGGATCCCCCAGAAGCTTATATCTGACAATGGCCGGCAATTCCAGGGGAGTAAAGTCAGAGCTTGGTGCGAAGAGATGAAGATTACTCAGGCTTTTACCTCAGTTGCCTACCCACAAGCCAATGGGCAGACCGAAGTGACCAACCGCACTATTGTCCAGGCTCTCAGAGCCCGGTTATTTGGAGTGGGAAGGGATTGGGTAGAGGAGCTGCCCAGTGTTCTTTGGGCATACCGGACTACGCCTCGAACAGCTACCGGGGAAACACCATTCAGCCTGGTATATGGCTCTGAAGCAGTGCTCCCTACCGAAATCGGGCAAACTTCAGCCCGGGTAAACACATATCCAGAAGTACAATGATAATGCCCGGGCCAGTGAACTTGATCTCATTGAAGAAAGGAGAGAAAGAGCGGCAATCAGAATGGAAGCTTATCGGCGTCGGGTAATGAAAGCTTATAACCAGAGGGTCCAACACCGAGAATTCCAGATCGGAGACATGGTTCTCAAAAAAGCAAACCCAGCCGGAGATGTTGGCAAGCTTGATGCCCGATAGGAAGGACCTTACAAAGTGGTGCGCAGAGTCAGCTCGGGCACCTATTATCTTGAAGATGGGCAAGGCCGTCCTCTCAAAAGACCCTGTAATGCTTTTCACCTCAAGAAATATTTTCCTTAGAAGTTCTTGTAAATCTTTTAATTATTTGACAATAAAGATCAAGTTCCTGGGAAGATTATTCTTAAAGCCCGGTAGGTCCCGAACCCCAGGCACATGTTAAGGGCCCGGGTGATACCATGCCCCGGCTTCCCTTCAATTTATTATTAAGGGCCCGGGTGGTACCATGCCCCGGTCTCCCTTCAAATTATTGTTAAGGGCCTGGGTGGTACCATGCCCCGGTCTCCCTTCAAATTATTGTTAAGGGCCCGGGTGTTACCATGCCCCGGTTTCCCTTCAATTTATTATTAAGGGCCCGGGTGATACCATGCCCCGGTCTCCCTTCAAATTATTGTTAAGGACCCGGGTAGTACCATGCCCCAGTCTCCCTTCAAATTATTGTTAAGGGCCCGGGTGGTACCATGCCCCGGTCTCCCTTCAATTTATTATTAAGGGCCCAGGTGATACCATGCCCCGGCTTCCCCTTCAATCTATTTTAAGGGCCCGGTTGATACAATGCCCCGGCTTTCCTTCAATTTATTATTAAGTCGGGGGGTCCGAAGTCTCGGTGGCCTATAAACCCAAGTTGATTGACCCTCGTTAACACGAAGACACAAGGATGAACGGAAAAAATTTCATTACATCAAAAAAATTATTACAACTACAGCAAAAAAGGGGAGGGTAGGGAAATGCAAAAGATCTAAGCGGCAGGCTCTGGCTCTGAGTCCTCCTCTGCCTCAGACTCTTCTTCATCCGGGATCTCAGCACCATCATCCGGCAAGGAGCTGACGGCCAGGGCCAAGTCTAGCAGGCTTTTCTTCTCCGGAGGTAGAAGGCTGGCTTCTTTCACCTGCCCCCTGCATTTGTTAAAGCCCGCCTTGAAATAAGGAAAGGCTTTATTTGTCACTATCTGCTGGAATTCTGCAGTAGCAAGGAAAGAAGCCCGCCACCCCTCCTCCAGGGTGGCCTGAGCTGCAAGATCCGCCTCCCGGGCCGCGAGAGTAGCCTCCAGCTCACCTGCTCTCTCCGTGGCCAGCCAAAAATCATCCAGGGCAGCCCGGGCATCTAGATCTAGCTTCTCGGCCCGGGCTTCTGTCTTCTCCAAATGAGTCTTGAGTGAAATGATCTCTGCCCGGGCCTCCTCGAGCAGGGCCTGCAAGCAATTTATTGTGGTTCCCTGGCCAAGGATGGCCTCCGCATGGAGGTCTTTAAGCTGAGCCAGGTGTGCCAAGGCATCATCATGGAGAGCTTTGGCGGAGGCGGCCCGGGCCTCTGTGCTCTTTTGCAAAGCACCCATCTTCTCGAAGGCAGCTCTAGCCATCTGCCTGCCCTGCAAATAAACAAAAAATACATAAGGAAGAAAGTATATTGATGGAACAAAGAAACAGAAGTGGAGGAAGGAAAATACTTACAGCCAGTAGGAGATTGAAACTCTCCATTAGGAGATCTCCTGCCTTCGAAGCCTGAAGGATGGTCTCCTCGGCAGGAGTTGCCACCCGCTTCAACATTTGGAAGCCCATCGTTGAGCTTCCGGCCGAGGATATGGTCTCGGGCACTGCAGGGGGGTGGAAGTAGTTGTAGCAGGGACCTGAGGGGATCCAACAGGAGACACTGGTGGGATAAGCTCGGATCCCTGAGCCACACGGGGCTCAAGACGGACAAGCTCTTTTGTAGCTTTCCTTTTTCTGGTGGTCCGGAGGGACCGGTCCGAGGACTCGTCCTCCTCTTCAATTAGAATAACCCCGTGCTCCTTGGGCTCGGTGGCCTCGGCAGTCCGAACGCTCGGAGGGGTACAAGCCTGCCCGGCCTCAGCAGTAGCCAGGGTCTCTTTTTCAGCAGGCACTTGGGATGCCAGCTCCTCCTCGACCTGGTCTTCAGTGGCCACCTGGGATGAAGACCCCTGGTGCTCCCGGGCTTTTCTTTCAGCAGCCGCGGCCTTCCGGGCAGCCTTCTTAGCTGCCCGTTCCTCAGCCAACTTTTGGGCAAAGGCTTCTTTCATCTCGGCGTCTGCAGGAAATAAAACAACCCATTAGAAACAGATAAAGCGGAAAGTAAGTAAAGGAAGTGCAACAGTGGCTGGCAGAGAGAACCTACCGGGGCAGGAGGCATCAAACTCCTCGATGAAGTGATCGGTAGGGTCCTCCACCCCGAGGCTCAGCCCATAGACCACTAGTAGTTTCTCACCGAGGAGGGCAGAGGAATTGTACACTTTACCACCTACCACCTCCTCACCTTGGGTGTAAGAGCTAAGTGTGCGGTAGTTTTCAGGAAGACCCGGCTGAGCGGGAAGGGCAGAAATAAACCCAACCGGGCATTCAGGGAGATTGGCAGGGCGGATGTAAAAGAACCGGCGTTTCCAGTCCTTGACAGAGGAGGGAATATCTCCGAAAAGTTTCTGGTGAGACCGGGTCTTGAAAGAAAAGGCGTAGTCGCCGATATAGCAGATAAAGAAAAAATTAAAGAGAGAAGGCTCGAGGGGGATCTCGGGGTGCATGGACATAACTGTAAAAAAACAAGTCATCATCCTAATGGCATTAGGATGAAACTGATTAAGCGGGATACCCAGAAGGGAAGATATCCCAATGAAGAATGGATGGAGGGGAAACCTAAGGCCATTGGCCACCTGATCTCGGAAAAAAGTAAGGTACCCCTCTGGTGGCTTGTCAGCCCGGTTACTAGGGCCCGGGATGACAATATCATGAGTGGTGGGGATAGAGCCAAGGAGGCGGATCTACTCGGCAGATTTAGCTCGGAGGGAACTTGCCATGGTAGAGTACCATGGCAAGGGGCTAGGATCAGCAGCCCGGGCGGGAGAAGGAACAGCCCGGGCTGAGGGTTTTGAAGAAGTTGCCATCTTCTTCTTTTTCTTCTGGGAGCTTGAAGGCCCAGCCCCGTGGGAAGTTTTGTGTTTTTTGAGGGGAGGAGGTGTAAGAGTGGGATTCTGGGGGCGATAGGTGGAAACAGGGGAGGCGGAGATCGGGGGACTATCGCGCAGGGCATCTGACTCAAAGTCTGAGGAGCCCCGACGATTCTTACCCGACGTGGAAGAAGTGTTGGAAGAAGACATAACTATGAAAAGAAGAACTTACGCAGATTGGAAGAAGAATGGTGGTGTGAGCGCCGGGGAGTGATCGGAATTTTGGCAGAGTTACAGACGCGAAAGCTTGGATATGATGGGCAAAAGTGAGGAAAGGTAAAGGGGGGAAGTATATATAGGAGTAGGAAAATGATCTGGGCCGTAGACCTAGCTATGATCCGAGGGTTCACATTAGTTTGGAAAGATGCACCCGGATCACGGATCTCAGCCGTTGATCTGGATGGATATGAACGATCGGGATGCACCTCGTAAGTTGTGCAAGGCACATGAAAGGACGTGTAATCATGAAGGGGTCAGACTTATCGGATCCTCGGAAGACGGAACGCTGCCGACCGTTGGAAAGAAAAAGAGGGGCACGTGTCATCATGGCATCGTGCGCATTATTCAAAAAAGATAACCGGCATGTTATCTTAAGCTCGGGAGGTTTAAGGCCCCGGCATGTTATCTTAAGCCCGGGAGGTTTAGGGCCCCGGCATGTTATCTTAAACTCGGGAGGTTTAAGGCCCCGGCATGTTATCTTAAGCCCGGGAGGTTTAAAGCCCCGGCATGTTATCTTAAGCTTGGGAGGTTTACGGCCCCGACATGTTATCTTAAGCCCGGGAGGTTTAGGGCCCCGACATATTATCTTAAGCTTGGGAGGTTTAAGGCCCCGGCATGTTATTTTAAGCTCGGGAGGTTTAAGGCCCCGGCATGTTATTTTAAGCTCGGGAAGTTTAAGGCCCCGGCATGTTATCTTAAGCTCGGGAGGGTTAAGGCCCCGACATGATATCTTAAGCCCGAGATATTTAAGGCCTCGGAATTTTATCTTAAACCTAGTAAAGCTTGAGGAAAGTACAGAAGCAAAATACGCAAAATAAAGTATTATTAATGGAATCGGTGCCATATTACAGCCGCCATTCTAGAACCTACAGAATCTTGCCACTCCGACATCCAATTAGTCAACTCAGGGATTTGGAGGTTGGCAAAAGACTCGGTAGCAGCAAGCTTGTTCAGCTAATTCCACTCCTTCCGTAGCATCGCCTACAGCAGAACTTGATCAGTGGCCAGCTCTGCCACATGCGTTACGTGAAATTCTCGCTTGTATTTCCTCGCCACTGCTCTCTGTGGCCTAGTGAAAGCCAAGCCATCCTGGTATGAGCGCATAAGATCATGAATCTTATGCCAAGTGGACATGACCTTCATCAAGATGAATTCCTCGATGGTTTTCTTCAACTCCTCCAGATGAGGACGTATTGCGGGGGGCACCTGGACAGACGGGCCGTTGCAAATCGTGGATTTGCTTGAACTCGGCATATTGAAATGATTGCTCTCAACTCACCTTCATCTACTTATTTATAGGCAGGTGGTATTTGATACGGAGGAAGCCGAAGAGTTTCTAACCATACGAAACGACTTCGCATTTATGCAGGAGAAAAGTTAATCGCAGCCATTGGTTTAAGCATACGTGTATGATCAGGGAGCACCTCATAAATTGTTCCAGGTAGTAGAAGGGACGTGAACAAATATCAATGTTACAGTGTCATCATTCCCTCGGGAAATGAAACGTCCCTCGACGGGATTTTAATGTCAAAAATCAAAACTGTGTGTGATTGTGACACCATACCATAGATCGGGAAATCTTAGGTTATCGGCATTGTGAAGCCCGGGAATCACGAGGCCCCGGCATTTTGTGTTGGTTTCCAGGGAGGTATGATGCCCCGATGTTTTACTGAAAGCTTGGGAGGTGTTAAGTTCAGGGATTCTACTGTGGAGCATTCAACCCGGCTCGTCCATTTCACTGGGATTACATCATGATGTGACAGACGGCGGAGGTGCACCTTTTCATGAAGTTAGGCTTATGCCAGCCCTAACTTTCCAAATGTGAAATTTTGAATATTTCCCGCCCAAGTTCAAGTCAGGGTAATCGGGACAGCGAGATAGACTCTAGCCCGACTTTTTTAGGAGGGAGTGGTGATGCCCCCAAGGGAGCCCGGGCCCGGGTAAAACCCCTGACCCGGAAGGTTCTTGAACTCGGGCAAGATAAGAGCAGGGAAGAGATACCAAGTTACGATTAAATTCAGGGAGCCGGTGTGAAAGAATGATCCCGGATCTTCAGACGCCCGGCGAGTTGTGCATTCAGTTATCAGAAGAATTCCCAATGAACCACTTCCCAGGTCCAAAAATATCTCAGAGGCACCCGGGTGGGAAATACCCGGGAAAGAAACTCAGTCTCTCCCTGATCACCACGTCTTCTGGAAATCTCGGAACCCATTCTCCCACGTTCCATGACCAGGTCAACTCTTGATACGTGGCCCACTACTTTGCAGCGTGGCCCATGACCCCGAATCATGGCCACCACCCGAACTTTGCAAGCAAGTCACCTATCTGATTCACGTATAAATACCCCCGTAGGTATTCCAGAAAGGGAGGTCTTCTTTCTTTTCTTTCTCGCAAGCACAAGCATTATTTTTCTTTCCAAGTTTTCCTTGGCGTGCATTTCTGACTTGAGCGTCGGAGTGGATACGTCGGAACAACTTCCGGCACCCCCTAACGTTCTGTGATTTCAGGATTGCTACTCAGGTCATCCCAGGCGTTATCAGGTCATCCCAGGCGTTATCTCTCAGGTGGCAGGGAACTCAATCATCTCGGACCACTTGCAATTCACAGTAAAAGATACTCACTCGTACCTATATTCAAACACCCGACTTGGCAAATTGTACACCCGGCTACTACCCAATTTGCCCGGTCCACATCACATAGGAACAAGTTATCGATAGCTAACTTGGCCATAATGTGTTGAAATTTGCCTCTAGAGCATTAAGGAAGCAACATATTATAGACGGTACATGAAATTTCAAATAGCACGACTAAAGTGGCATCGACTTGAGGAGAAGTCTAGCTTCTATTGCATACATAAAATAGAGAAGTTTATTTAAATGCTACCAGTACGTTATTGTCACGCTTTCTTTTATTTTTAAATTTTGCTATGAAGGTAAATATAGATACGAAAACTTCCAACTCTGATCGAAGTTTTGCTCTTATACTAAATTTTCATGATTTATACTTAGCTTCATCCACCTGGGCCAAACCCCAAGTTCCCTCCAGTGACATTATACACTACCTCCAGTACCGTCTGCTGAGTGTTTCCAAATATCCCAACATCAGTGGCAGCATTATTCGCTGCGAAAGCAAGTCACGCAGGTAGATGCTAGAGGCGATAAGTATCCCCGAGGGAGCCAAATCAAGCTTCACATTGCCACCGAAGGTGAAAGCTACGGTTGGAATAGTCATAGTAGGGAAATTACTGAAATCATAGCAAGTGTCGAGTATTGAAAAGGCTGGTGCTTTAGGATACTTAGCCATAAGCTGCTGGAACGTTGACTTCATTGAGCTCTAAGCTTCTGGTGGAAGACGTGCTATAACTGTCCTTGAGTCTATGATTGTTCCTGCAGTCTTGAAAAGCGATTGGTTGATAGGTAACTGGAGACCCCCAATGGTTATAGCAATTATGTCGATGAAATAGAGTGATGTGTCGTTTGAGAGATCAAAGTGGGAGAATTTTACATTCCATGAGGCTCCATTTTTGCATAGTGTCAAGCGCCATATGAAACTTGAAATTGATGGGACACAGTAAGAGAGATATTTGCCATATATTTGTGCCGTTTGGGAGGCTATCGATAAAGGGTCTCTTCCTAAGCTTATTATTCCTGCTGTAGTACAAAACAAGCTTGGTTGTTTTGGCCACAGCCAAATAGGAAATCTGGAATGACAGCAGTGGATGATAGGGTCAGTTTATCTTTGTTTAAGCATCCAACCGAGAACTTATCACTGTATTGTGTCATGTACAGACATGTAGATCCGGAAAGGCAGCCAGCGTCGTTTCTAGTGGCGGAGGAAAGCAGAGAGCACTGAGGCGAATTGCAGGATATATTCGAGTATGAGTTTGACGCAGAAGGATCGAAGATGGGTCTACTTGGTTGTAGCATGATTGTGTGTAGGGCTGACACTGAGTCCATGTCAGGTCACTGCCCGTGTCGAAGCTATAAGGTTTTTGCTGGAGTCCCAAGGCTGACCACCACTACATAGTTCCCCGAGCTGAAGCTTCGGCCAGATTTTGCAGGAAGGTCGACTTTTTCCTCGTTGGTGCTTGATTTTGGAAAGAGTCGAGCATGGCGGGCATTGGTCTTGGGAAAAAACTTCACTTAGGGATGGTGTGGTAGTGATAATGGTGGCCTTGTCTTGACCCCGTCCACTAAAAAAAATGCAACAAACGACTCGGTTTTGAATGTCGTCGCTAAAACTCTCCTCGTTGAAAACTCACGCTGATTTTCGCAGCGATTTGGGAAGAAAGTGACGATTTTTTATTCAAGTTGTCGCTAATAACAACAGTTTGTTTTTTAACGTCAATAACTTAAAATTTTCAAAATATTAAATAAGAGTATAATTATGACATTTAATTAATGTACATTGTTTTGTGAAGGTTTTGATTAAAATCGACTAAATTAAAATTTTCAAAATATTAAATAATAATATAATTAAGATATTTAATTATTGTCCGCTAATTAAAGATAATTTTTTTATTCAAATTGTCTCTATTTGCGATGAATTTTTAAAAAACCGTTGTTATTTCAAAATATTAAATAATCATATAATTATGATATTTAATTATTATCCGTTGATTAACAACAATTTTTTTATTCAAACTGTCTCCATCTGCAATAGTTTTTGAATGATTAATCGTTGCTAAATTAAAATTTTCAAAATATTAAATAATCATATAATTAAATATCTAATTTTATTAAAGATTAAATTTATTATTTAATATTAATATAGTACATTACTTTAAATAATAATTAATATCGATAATTATACACGTAATTATATATAGTTGTACTTGTAAATTTATATAATTATTATTAAATTAACATACATAAAGAAATATACTACCCACATGCATAATATATTAGTTAGATCTAACATACAATTAAATAGTAAAATAAATTATATAATCTAGCATACAGAATTTTTTCATATCAAAATCTACTAGTTAACAATAAAACCATGTATATAACATGCAAGTTCTCCATTACATATGCCCATCTAACATATAATTACAAAATATAGAAACATGCACGCAATTTTATACAAAATATATAGCAATAAATTAAATTTATATAACACACAAATATAAATTTATTTATAACTGAAAATTAATTATATATGGGAAAAACCTGGTTGAAGCGCCGACTTATATAAAGTTGAAGCCTTGAACCAGATTTGCAATACTAAACAAAAACACAAATTAGAATAATTAGAAATGCATGAAATTTGGCAAAAACAATACTTCCAAAAACTCACCTACAACAAATGAAAAATGTGAAAATCGTTGAAAAAAATGAGGGGAAATGAGGTATATATAGAAAACTTACGACATTTTTTTTAAACATCGTTGCTAGTTAACGATGGTTTTAATAAAACGGTCATTAAAGTCGTCACAAACTTCAGGAGGTTTTCTAATTTTCAGATTTGCGGCATAATTGAATTTAGAGATTTCGTCATAATTAGCGGTGGAGACTATACATAAATTTTTGCTAATTATTTAAGTGCAAAGATTTTTTGAAAAACGTCACCATTTTTAGCAACGGTTAAAAAGCTATCTAAATTTACAGATGGTTATAAATTAATGTTGCTAATGGGGACGATTTTATAAATATCGACAAAAACATCGTTAATTTTAGCGATTTTTTATTTAAAATTGACGGCATTAACGACGATTTTTAATGTCAAGCTGGTAAATTTAGTGACAGGTTTTTAATAACGATCACTAATTTCAAATGAGTGACGTATTTTTAATAAACTATAGGTAAAAGTAGTGATGGTTTCTTAATTCATTCGCTATTTGAGCTTTTTCTTCTTTTTTTGCAGTGTTCGAAAACATAGACCATGCTGATTAAAAACTTTCATGGTTAATACTGATCTTTATTGGAATCTATTTCATGTTATCACCAATTAAGTATTATTCATCAATTTTGCTAAGCTCTAAATGTGAAGACCAAAAATCTGTTATTGTGAGACGAGTTGTAACATCCGATGTAATGAGTATTTGACGACCATTAGTAGCCACGAGTTGTAACGGTCGGTTTAATGAGCATTTCACCACCAATAATAGCCACTAAATGCCCTTAAAATCGAGATTATCAGCCATTAAATCAGCATTTTGACCGAGCTTGCAACATCTACAAAAATCAAGAAAGAAGGATCCTGAAATGCAGCTCGAAATTTGGAATTTGAAAAGACATATGCAGATGTTAGGAGTGAGTTGTAACAATACATTCAATAGACATTAACAGCCTTGAATGAGCAGTAAAGGCTACACCTTTCAGCCCCTCAAATAGGGGCCAAAGGCTAGAGAACTCACACTACAAACCAAGCACAAAAGCTGTCCAACTTTGGAATCATCTATAGCAAATTTTTGAGTTCCTTAGCAACATTATATCAGCAGCATCTTGGAGCTATATTCAATCTAAGTTGCTGTCTATTTTCGAATCCAAGTTACTATGAAGTTCGAGCTAATTCATGTGTAAATTCGAAGTCTTACAACAACTGTTTTCGAAGCAATAGTCGAGCAACCTTCCTTTCGCGGTCTCAAAGATTTACAAACCGTAAGTGGGATTTTGCTATACTTTTATGTATACTTGCATTTCATAAGTATATTATTTAATATATATATATATATATTGAAATTCAATCTGCATATGTTATTCCTTTCAATTTGCTAAATGATATATAAAGCATGTTTGAGAAAAATTCCTATTTGTTGAGTATTTATCCAAATACCCACCCCTTACTTCCGCCCATCATATAAGAACAAAGAACAAATTGGGGAAGAAGAACAAGAATATTTCTGGAGATGGTGAAGATGTCAATTTCTAACGAGACTAATCATGTTATTTTTTTTTATTATAATTATTTTTTACACTTCCACATTTCTTTCAAGTTTTGTAAAGACATTGATATGATTTGTGAAATAAACTAGTTTTGGATATTTGATTACTACAAGACTTGTTGTTAACTGAAATGTCCACTACTCGTTTTTTTTTTTTGAAATGTACTAGAATTTTATTTTATTTTTTTTAAAAGCTTCGACCGAACATATGCTTGTACACACACATATATATAAATTTTTCTTTATTTAAAAATAACTCAACAACTAATCATTTAAAAATACAAAACATAGTGCAGATCATAAAATCGTAAATCGTTAACCAAACCTAAATCTCGCATCTTTCAAAATAAATAATAAACTCTTTAAATCCTCTCAAACCTCTCAAAAGCATCTAAAGTAGTAAAATCTTTAAAGTAAACTTAAATCATAAACATAATTGCGGAAAACTAGCAGCGTTCCTTGGGTTGTGTGCACCTTCAGTCCAGCTAGTTCAACCATCAAATCCTCCATTAAAATCATGCTCACCTGAATCGATCACACCTAGTGAGTCTATTGACTCCGCAAACCTTAACCATGATAGCAAGTAATACATATACATTCACAAGCAACAGCGAGAATAATTTTAATCAAAATATCTTTTAATGAAAATAAACTTTAAACATTTTCCTTACATCACATATAAATATATATATAATATATCTGTGTGTGTGTTTCCCTTTTTATCGAATTTAGATCCTTAATTGTGATTTTCGTATCAGTTGTAGGTCGATGGATCCATCTACGTATAACCTCGGTCCCGGGCGGCGGGGACATCAACGAGATTCTCACCCGTAAACTGAGCATTGGCCTTATATATCATCGTATCATCATATCATCGTATCATCGTATTAGTTACAATTAATTCATCTCCTTCAACATTTCATATTTCCATCACTTATAAATATAAATTATTTTTCTTTTAAACCAAGCATGCAACACATCTTTTAGCATTAGTGTTTCGTCATAAAATTTCATAAACATTTACAATAATCATTTTAACCTTTATTATTGCATTCAGGGCATTTACAGGACATCTAACAATTTTCAGGTGTAAAATGACTGTTTTGACCCTGAAACCCTAACTTTCCCAATTTATACTTAAACCTTAAAACGACAACCCAAATCCATCCAAACTTAACATGACACCTTAAATACACCCATAAATATTTTTTATACGTAAACTTAAGCTCCTCGAATAATTTCTCAATTCGTTTTAAAACTTAACCATACGTCTAAGTTTAGACTCGATTCGACTCGAAACTTAATCAAATCTTATCGATCTTGAACCATAACTTATTTACACACAATCATACCTTATAAAACCCAAATCGTGCCAATTCGAACTCTTGAAAAAGCCTAAACCGCTACTGAAAATTATGCCCTCCTATTTTCAAACCCCAACTTTACCATCACATGCAACCTTCGACTCTAGCCCTAGACAACCAGACCAGACCCTAACCAACCCCTTAGGACCATGGCTGACCCCTAGGGACCCTACTGGATAGAACCTAACTAGCCTAGAATCCACAGCCGCTCAGCCCTTCGCTCTACAAGCCATGCACGACTTCCTCTATGCCACCGCCCCCTTGCCCTTGAACCAGCCCTCGTGTAACCTATCTAGGGCCAGGGTCAGCCCTCTTACGACTCCTGGACATGACCTAACAGCAGCTAGCAGCCGTATGCACCTAAGAAGCAAAACTGCAACCTTAGCCCATGGAACTCCAAGTTTTCGTTCAGCCTTGGTTCCCTTGTGTCTAGCCCTTATGTGGCCTTCTATATGGCTCCTAAACCCTATGAAATTCATCCATTCCCATAGCCCTATGATGGCAGTGCCCTTATGCATCATAAGCAAGAGTTTTACAAGGAGAAAACACTAGTTTTGTGCATGCATAGCCATAAAAATGAAAATATACAAAGTGTATCGTATTTTCATGCAAACATGTATCAAATCTTGTAATATGGAGTGAAAGATGAGTGAAAGAAAATTAATGCATGTCTTTGCGTATATTACGTACGAAAATCAACTTGCGATGCGAGAGACGTTGATGGAGAGGGCCTTGCTGAATTTCCCTTCAAATTTTGTGATTTTCCTTCTCAAAATTTCGAGTGATGTGTGTGGTTGAGTGCTAATGGAGAGTCCTAGTTTTCTAGGGGTGGGGCGTGAGTTTGAGGGATTTGAAAGAGCTTGGAAGCTTGGTTATTTGATATAAAATACTATGGTAACATGTTAGGCCTATTAACTTATTATAATAGATTCATTAGACCCATTAGATGGTAATTAAAATATTTTGTTTAGGTTACTTTTCGAAAATATTAACCGAGCCTCCAAATGCCCTATTTTCGTCAAAAATTGATTTTTGGTTTAAAATACGATTCGGCGCGTAAAAACACCTCAAAAGTTTCTATTTTCGAAAAAACCAATTCAAATATACCATAAATTAAATAATTAAAATAATCATTTAATAAAAATATTTTCTCTTATATGGTCTCCTATCTTCCTTCCTCAATCGCGTCTTGAATAATTTTTAAAACACAGTTATATGCATTCTAATATAAAATCTTATTTTTAAACATGTAAAAATACACACCATAGTTAATGCATGCAATTAAAACCATTTACTTAGTCATTTTTCATTTTCCCTATATTTGCAAGAAGTTGGATTGTGTTATCGCAATTTAGAGATTACATTAATAGTCATGTGATTATTGACAACGTTGGATGTTCCACGTCTCGGTCTCGAGGCGTGACACTAAATAATTGTATTGTCACTTAGTAATGTATATTTTAATAAAGAGAACGAGAATATATATTTACATATGCCATGAGATATATGTACAAATTGCAGCCCTTTAATATTTCTATTTGCTTAGGTACTTGATGTAAACGTCACATATTGAAAGAAAAAGTAATAAAAGAACCATACAAAGGAAATCGTTTTCGGTTTTCGAATAATTCATATATTGGTCACATATGACAACAATAATTCAAAAAGTAATTCACAAGTCTGA
The DNA here is from genome assembly GCF_022965805.1 of Primulina eburnea. Lineage (NCBI taxonomy): Eukaryota > Viridiplantae > Streptophyta > Magnoliopsida > Lamiales > Gesneriaceae > Primulina > Primulina eburnea. The sequence goes on along the minus strand of NC_133104.1, from coordinate 37,653,080 downwards.
AATTCGTGTTTCAAAACCAAATAAAATTCTATTAATACAAGTCATATGGCAACAATAATTCAAAAAGTAATTCACAAGTTTGAAGTTCGAGTTTCAAAACAGAAGAAAATTCTATTAATACAAGTCATAAGAAAGTTGAAATCATCGATCATTTTTATTTAATTTTCTTTCAAATAAATTTATAGCATTTCTCGTCCTAGTTTATGTGTTTTGTTTTCTAATCTACGATAAGTAGTTAAACAAATTTTTCTTTTTCTACAGGAGATTGTCATAATATTTAGTATGCCTGAATAAAATTTCTAATTTTTGCCCTTGACATACATTATTTTCAAAATAAATCTATTAATATATACCTTGAAGTAGGAAATGAAATAATGTTGTGATAGGAATTGCTTAAGGAATCAGTTGTGTCAGAAATCATCAGTTGCGACTTTGTGGCTAAGATGTCAGGAGTAGTATGTAAAATCCGATGGACACAATCCGACGACATTTTGTTCAAAAAAGTATGACATTTATTTTACCTTACAAAAAGTAAAAGGAAGATATAGATCTATGGCATATAGGCCGGAAAACTTGTGTAGCTTTGTGCCCTTGGCCAAGCTAACAATGCTACATACTAACATTAAAAAAAGACTTTGATCTATGATATATATGCTGGAAATCTTGCGTAGTCTATGCCTTTAAACATGATCAATATGTGTAACAACACCACATACTAAGTTATAAAAAAAATCAAATAAAAAATGAAAACAAGGACAAAATGGGAAGTTACACTAAATTGGGTCAAAATCTAAATAAAATGGACTAAATCGTGAACATGTCAAAACTTGAAGCACTAAACAGGAATTTTCTCTCCTTTGTTTTTCCTGATTATTAACATTTTTATTTGAATTTCTTTATTTGTTTGATTCAACGCAATCGTTTTATAAACAAGACATAAGTTCACATGGTAATTCTCAAACAATGTTTATATATAACCAATTATTTTTATTGTATAATCAATATTAAAAATGGGACAAAAAATTAAAATTTTCTTGGTATTTGTAAATAATGAAATAATACATGACACAATAATATAAATTCAAAATTAAATTACGAAGGATAATGTAATTAATCGTGAAATAAGTTCGATAGGCTCGAAATTACACATAATTTAAGAACATCTTAGTAATGCACATCTATGACCAATAGCCTAAAATATAGAAATCAATTTGAATTGAAATATAATTGATCATGAAATAAGTTTGATTATGATCTCAAAGGTTATGCAAGATATATGGATAATTAATCGTTAATTTTGTGTTTAATAATATTGATTTTTATATAAGAAATACAAAGTTTTGAGAAACCGCCGCAATATTTAGCGACGATGACATTAACGAAGTAATCGTCGCTAATGTCATTAGCGACATTTTATCCGTCGCAAAAACCGTCGTGAATTTTTTTTTGTTATAGAAGGAAACAAATATTATTTAAGATTATTGCTTAATCAACCTACTTCATTTGATTATTTTTTAATTGTTAATGTTTGGATTTGTTCCACTTTCAAAGTGGTTGCACATAAAAATTGTCTATTAGAATTAGTTCAGAGTAATTTTAAATATTCAATGAAGCTGTAATATTTTTAGTAGTTGAAGTCGTCGATAAAAGCTTACAAAAAAAAGACATCCATTTAAGATGGAACAATGTATGTAATGAATTGTTTATGATAAGCCGTGATTAAAGCACAAACGATGTATGCATAAAACTATATATTTTTATTATAAAATTATATTAAAAATTGTTATAAAATTAATATAAAAATGGGGGAAAAAAAAACTTAGTGTCACTTTTCTATTGATTTACATCAATTCTCGATTATTTAATATATAGTAGTAATAGATAATAGATCGATTATCTGAGTAAAATACTTTCGAAAATGTCGAAGGAACATTTTTTTAACCATGAGAAACTCATCAAACATAACGTGGTTTGTCTCGAAATGTCAGGATTTTTTTTTGTTGAATTACTTTTTTTATTTAATTTTCCTGTGAAGGTAAGTAAATGTATACACACCTTAACTTCCAATTCCAACTTCCTATGTTTGTGTAGTAAAATTTTACTTAGCTACAGCCAGCAGGGCCAAATCCCAAGTTCCCTCCTGCAACATCATACACCACTTCCAGTGTCTTCTGCTGGGTGTTTCCGAATATCCCAACATCAGTGGCGTCATTATTCGCCGCGAAAGCAAGGCACACCGTAGATGAGCTCGTGGCGATAAGTATCCCGGAAGGAGGCAAATCAACCTTTACATTGCCACCAAAGGTGAAAACTACCTTTGGAATAGTCACGGTTGTGAAACTGCTCAAATCAAAGCAAGTGTCAAGGATAGAAAAGGCTGGTGCACTCGGGTACTTGGCCATTAGCTGCTTGAACACCGAGCTCATCACGCTGTACGCTCCGGGTGGGAGTCGTGTTATGACAGTGCCGGAATCTATAATGGTTCCAGCAGTCTTGAAAACGGATTGGCTGATGGGTAGCTGGCGACCGCCAATGGTTATAGCGACAATGTCTATGAAGTAAAATGTTGTGCTCTGGGAGCGAACGAAGGGGGTGAAATTTATGTTTTTTGAGGCCAAACTTTTGCCTAGTGACAAGTATCCGGTTGAACTTGAACGTGATGGAAGGCAATAAGAGAAGTATCTGCCATATTGTTTAGCTGTTTGGGAGACTAGTGATAAAGGGTCTCTTCCTAAGCCTATTATTCCTGCGGTGCTGCCAAACAATCCTTGGTTGTTTTGGCCACAGCCAAACAGGAAATTCGGTATCACATTAGTTGCTGATATTGTCAGTTTATCTTTGCTCAAGTAACCAATTGTGAAGGACTGATCACCATATCGTATTAAGTAAAGACACGTCGAGCTCGAAAGGCATCCAGGGTTGTTTCCTGTGGCGGAAGACAGTTGAGAGCATTGAGCCGAATTGCATGATATATTCGAGTATGACCTCGATGTGGAAGGGTTGAAGATAGGATCTTTCTGTTTGTAGCAAGACCGAATGCAGGGCTGGCACTGCGTCCATGTCAGGTCGCTACCGGTGTCAAATATGAGGGATAGGGTCCTTGCCGGGGTCCCAAGGCCCACGGTCACTACGTAGTTCCCGGAATTGAGGGTTTGACCGGATTTCACAGGGAGGTTGGCTTCGTTTTCCTCGACTTTGCTTATGTTAGATTTTCGAGTGAGTCGAGCATGGATCGAATCTACCCTGGATTGATCTTGGGAAAAGACTTCATTAAGAGATGGCGTCGGGGTCACGATCTTGTCTTGACCTTGTGGAAAACATGGACCGTGCCGGTGAAAAACTTTAATGGTTGATTCCCTCTTGCTGTCACCTATTTCACGTTATGTCATTACACTATATAATAACTAAACACAGCAAAATGTTGTTCCAATATTCTTGCTTAGATTTCCCACTCAATGTCTGACAGACTTGTTAACCTCTCAATTATGTATAATTTTCAAAAAAAGGACTTCACGTCTATACAGCTGTGTGATGCAATAATATATATTTGATTATGCTATTTGTTCGAGTACCGACAAACCGGAACATTGGGAAGAAATGTTACTGTACACTCCTAGTAAAACATCTAAAACACACACACATATAAATTTATAACTCCCTAAAAAAGGTTGGTTTCCAATTTTCGTCGGTGAAAAACAACCCGATCGACGAAAGAACACATGCATGATCAAAAGCAAGACGGAAGGACTGTTAAATAAATCCGTAGTTGATCATGAATGTTGATTATTCATTAGACTGAACGATGATCTAGAGATGTAATGAATCTGCTTTCACTGCAAATATATTTTCCTAAATTCTTCCACACTAACAAAATCTTTATATATTGACTATTCACACACTTGATTAACAAAATCTTCCAACAAGCATGGTAGGTGACCCGATTAGCATGATCATCTTTGCAGTGAAAAATTAATTAACATATATATGCAATATTATAAGGAAAAAAAAATTATTATATGTAACCTTTGGTTGTAGAGGGATCGCTGCAGGCAGAAGCTGGTAGAAGAGAGCTTATTTGGAGAGTTTGAAAATGGGTTTGGGAGGAAGCTTGCAAAGCATGGATGTGATTTGAAAAAGATGAAAGAAAAATGAGAAAAAGAGAGCAAGTGAGAGTGGCCATTAGCTGCTAAGCACTCTTGTGGTAAAGAACAACTATCTTTGTATTTAAATAGAAAATTTCAACAAAGCACGTCACCCACTATTGCAAGTTTATGCATTTCTCATTATCTTTGCGTTTAAATAGATATATAGGTGGGGGCAGTTTGGTTAATAATTTGGGCCATTTATTCATCGTTCTCTGTGTCAAACTCGTGGGATTTTTTCTGATATTAATGATAATTTTAATTTCAAATATGTTAGTTGTTTATATGGACTTGAACAATCATCTCATCTAGAGCTAGTTTTTAGTGTTGAGTTGGGTACAAATCTCAATTTTAACATGGTATCAGAGCTCAGGTTCCACCGTTATGTGTTGAACTATCCATAATTGAGATACTCATTTTATCCAGGATCATTTGTTGTCACGTCCCGAGCCCGGGTTCGCAACTGCGTGACTGCACAATGGGCTCCTATAGCAGCTACTTCATATTCGTCCTCGTTTTTACGAAAATGATTAACTCAAGTTGTTATAGAAGTTCATTGTAAGCTATTATAAACTCATTTTAAATCTTTCATTTTTAAGATGTGGGACAAGGGTATCACATTTGTAAACTTCATACTAATGTCCATTCCTGAGCGTAAGAGTGTTTTAGTTGTCTCACATCGGTTAGATAAAATCTCTGGGAGTTGCATATAAAAACTTGGACAATCTTCACCTCTAGAACTAGTTTTTGGGTTGAGTTAAGTTTAAATCTCAATCTTAACAAAATATAGCCCAAAAAATATCATCGCATCCTATATAACTTTAACAAACGAGGAAAAAGGTCTCAGATCACAAATTGGTGTTGCTCATCCATTCGATACGAAAGTTTCATTTTCAGACCGACATATTTACGCCACATCGAAAAAAATGCTATTTTTTAAAAAATAAAAATAGAGAAAACAACATTTTTGCCAAATCTAAACTGGATTTCTCATAAAAAGTCAAGTAAATTTATGATATAGGAGTAGGACAAACATAAAAGAAGACGTTTTTTTAGATTTTTTTTTACTTAAATGCTTCGATTTATGAATTGCTTACGCTACGTCTCTTCTATAATTTTCGGTGCCCCCGAGTATACGTAAGATTAATTGTCTGTACTTCCCCATTAATGTATGCATAAAATTAAATATATAGCATGAAATTCCTTAGTAGTGGTGGTGACATATCTATTATCTATTACTGTTATTAAAAATCGCTATAATAGAGACAAAAAATGATGTCGTGGTCTGTTTTTTGTTTTTTCAATTTTACTCTTATGTTATACTAATATTAAACTTTTGTTTTTATTTTTATTTTTTATTTCAACGATTCAAATAACACTTTAATCCCTGGATAATTTGTCAAATTTCACTTTAATCCTTCGATAATTATAAAAAAATTGTACACACACCCACGGCGGAAAACACCACGTCGAAATACGCGTTTTGTCCCGCGATTAATGATGGAAATGGTTGGTGAAATTCCAACCATTAACCAATCACAATTTTGTAAAACAGCGATGTATTTTTTTTTAATGATATTTTCCTCAATATAATGCATGCAAGTCGACATCCATACCTAATATATCTTTCATTAAAAAAAAAACTGGAAATATTCAATTCTTCCTTACATTTTCTACAAATTTATTATTATTTCAGTATACCAAGCTAATATTTCAAATATTACAAGTTATCGTGTTAATTCTAAAGTTTATCCGGTATGTATCGAAATGTAATGACGATGGATTTTATCATTTTAAAAAATATTATTCTTTAACTTTCTTACGTTTATCTATCAATTTCAGTAATATTTCGATGATTTTGTAAAATAACTTAAATAATTTAAAATAAGTATTCATCACACATATAAATTTCATGATATTTATGTATTATTTTATACACACACAACACATCCACTTTTATATATTATAGTTTAATCAATATGCGAGACAACAAAGTTGGGAAATCAAACAAGCGATTAATTCTTTAAAATGGTAACATTTATTTATTCGATTGATTAGAATATTATCATGTTGGTTGTATAACTTACAAATATATTTTTGAATATTTCATCTTTTCTGTAAGAAAAATTAATTATTCATTAATTTATTTATTTTTTTCTCTGTATGCAAAAATTACACACACTAAGTCAACAAGGGACTCAGTGGAGAAATAGTTGGATCTTATGGGTCAACCCGTCAACCCACAAAGAACCAATAAAGAATAATTTTTAACCCCGAATCATCCGCACCGTTCATTTTGAGTGTGGGATTTAACCGATTTAATTTTTATATAAACATAAATATATCCAAATTGTATAATTATATTATATTTTATTTATCTATTCTTAGAAGTAGAAAAGAGAGCTTTGTAGACCATCTAATACCAAGATCTCAAATTTAAAAAGAAGTTTTCAGTTGGATATCCAATCTTAGTACGCAAAAACTTGTGTGAAACGGTCTCACGAGTCGTATTTTGTGAGGCATATCTCTTATTTGAGTCATCCATTAAAAATATTATTTTTTATGCTAACAGTATTACTTTTTATTGTGGATATCGATAGGGATTAACTTGTCTCACAAATAAAGATTCGTTAGACCATCTCACAAGAGACCTACTCTCCTTAGTGAACACGGCCTGTTTAAAAATAATAGCTAGTAGAATAATAAACCGAACTTTCGAGACAATATCACACTATTTAACAAGGTTCTAAAAAGCGTGAAGCGCCCCGAAGTGTGGATGTCGAACTCCAAGCTTTTTAAACTTAAACGAGATTAGCACATGCTTAAGCGTGAAAAAACGTTTTTTATCTTTAGTGTAATTGTAATTATCTCAAACTAATAAATAGATAAAATAATACATAAATATGATAAATTTAAGTCTGATATATTAATTCTCATATTTATAAAAATATAAAAATCTCAAAATTACAATCTTTATTTGTTTTTGCAACTAGAACACATTAAAAAATACTAAATATTTCTCAAATCCTTATCAGACATGCTTAATCAATTAATTGAAATTTAAAAATAAACACTTAAATTATAAACCTAATTTATTATTTTAAAATAAAAAATCATACCTTCAAAATAAAAAATTTAAAAATAAATAGATATGATTAATTGTACTTAAACATACTTAATTAAACGCTTTAATTACGCTTAATTCGATCAAACTACAGTTTAACCACTTTTCTCCTGAAACGAGACGTTTTTGTCGAGCTTCAAGTTTAAACGCACTTTTTAGGACACTGCTATTTAATAAGGGAATGGGCCTTATAGTAATAAAAGCTTATGTATCAAAGAAATTGGGCAAATTATTTATGAAAATATAATGAAAAGATTTTGGCTTACCCGACCTTAATTAATTTATTTGACCGTACTGATATATCCAACTCGTGCCAAATATTATGACGTAGCTAAAATCTCAAGTTTAAAATAAGATCTCGTATTCAAGACTTAATATATACCCTTCCCCAGCTGAAGCTGAAAAAATATTAAAACTTTTAAATGTTCGAGCAACGTCTGAAAGGAGAAAAGGAAAACAAAAGTAGGCGATTGTCTGAATGATTAAACTCTCCTAATAAAGAATTGGGAAATAACATGCTTAAAATAAATATAACATTTGGAAGAATTTAGGTGTGAACATACAAACCAAGTCAAAATTATGATCGTGCCATGACAGGGACGAGCAATGTTAATGATTAAAATAATTTACCAATTTAGGGATTTTTTTTTATTTTGTATGGGCATGAAGTGTAATTAAAATATATATTAATATTTTATGAAATTACTTATATATATATATATATATGATTAAAATAATTTATATATATATATGATTAAAATAATTTACCAATTTAGGGATTTTTTTTATTTTTATGGGCATGAAGTGTAATTAAAATATATATTAATATTTTATGTAATTACTTATATATATATATATATATATATATATATATATATATATATTTTTTTGAACTTTTGAATAATTAGTTAAAATAAATTGATTATAAATCAAAATTAAAAAAATATATTAAATTTTTAGATGATAGGGCATGGGCAATCATCGTTAGAAGACAGGACGTGGGGCATATGTCTAATCAGGAACAATGTACATGCACTATAAACGATGTCATCTTTTCTCTTATAAATACTTAGGCTTGCTCATTTGGGAAAGGGGTATACATTTCATTCTACTGCATTCAATAAATTCTCTATCTACTTAGTGAATATTGTACTTACTTAAGCGTCAGAGTGGTCACAGTGGAAACCCTTTCGATGTTCTACTGACATTTTCTTATTGAGTGTGTGCAGATCATCTGACCCAAGCTCATGTTACCCTGTTAAGGATACTCACATGCCAGACCACCTGGCTCATCTTATCAGGACAGGACAGGCCACGCCAGGCCACCCAAGATCATCCCACCAGGTTAAGGAAGTTCAACCCACCCGGACTCATCCCATCAGGCCAGGATACCAAGGTCCCTCCAGACCAGGCCACCTTGGCTCATCCGATCAGGCTAGGCTACTCGGGCTCATCCCATCAAGTTAGGCTAGGACCGTCCTATCAGGCCTGGCCATACTGATCCCATCAAGTCAAAAATCTACATAGGAAAAGAACATCATCTTTGCTCAGTAGATTTTTCACCCAGCTCATACAATCTACCTAGACATCATCATTGGCTTCGTCTGTGAGAAATCAGATCTATAGACGTAGATACGCTTTTTACTGAAATAATCCATACCAGCTCGGCACTTAGATTTTATTTAATGGCTTTTCATCTGGGCTCGAATTTCGGTAGCTACTTCCGGATTGACATGGAAGGATATTCAGTTATGCACTCAGTAGCGTAGAACTATATTGGTCACTTAATTAGGCTCAACTAAGAAATCTCATTCTACTGTAAATGAATTCAGATTCAATATTTTCAGGTTAGTGATTTGGTTTTTAATAAAACTAACATAGCAGGAGAAGTAGAAAATTTAAAATCCCAAGAGATATGAGGCCTCGACACTTTATTTAAAGTTCGGGAGACATGAGGCCCCAACACCTTATCTAAGCCTGATAGACATGAGGCCTCGGCACCTTATTCAAAGCCCAAGGACATGAGTTCCCGACATTTTATCTAAGTCCGAGAGACATGAGGCCCCAACAACTTATCAAAGTCCCGAAGAGATTAGTCCTCAGTTACTTTTCAACAATTAGAAAATGAATACTTTCATCGATAGCTAAACAAGTATAGTGGAGGGGCTGAGGCTAAGTGTCGCCTCATCATCATTATCAAAGAATGAGTCAATGGTCTTGTCCAGATTGGAGAAGTTTTCCATGTCCGCAGGGAGACCACCATCCTCTTCAAATTTCTCCTTTTTATTTGTAGGGGTCGATCCGAAAGCAAGAATTAACTATCTTTTTGATGGAGTCAAAGCATGATTAATCGGGACAGCAAGTATGACTCTAGTCCGACTATTTAAGGAGAAAGTGGTGATGACCTAAAAATGCCCTGGTCATCCTTGGACTCAAGCAGGAATAGAGGACCAAAAGTAGGACCAGATTCCAAGTTGCTCCAGGGAAACTGGGTAGAGCCCGTGCATCCAGGGTCACCCGACCAGGGTTCATCTAGCCCATCCAGGTTACATCTCACCCGGTTAAGATTCATCTAGCTCGGCCAGGATCAATCTCGCTCGGCCAGGGCTCATCTAGCTCGACCAGTTTCCTCTCTCCTGATAGGTTTCAGGTCACTTAATCATCAGTATGGGTCACCATGCCTGCTAACAAAATACATGACATGGACAGTTGTCAAAGGACATGTCATGGACAGTTGTTAGAGGACATGGCGTGAGAATATGTCTAATCAAGAATAGTATACATGCACTATAATCGATGTCATCTTCTCCCCTATAAATAACCAGGTTTTCTAATTTGGGAAAGTGATATATATTGTATTCTAATGCATTCAATAAATTCTCTCTCTACTTAGTGAACCTTGTAGTGACTTAAGCGTCAGAATGGCAATACAAGAAACACTTTTAGCGCCCCACTGACATTTTATTGTTGAGTGTATGCAGATCTTCTGACCCAATCCCATCTTACCATGTCAATGGTACTAACAGGCCAGGCCACCCAGGCTCATCCCATCAGGTTAGAGAATGTCAGTCCACTGGGCTCATCCCATCAGACTTGGCTACCTGTACTCATCCCTCCAGACCAGGCCACCCGGCTCATCTAATCAGGCCAGGCTACCCTAGCTCATCCCATCAGGCCAGGCTAGGCTCGTCCCATTAGGCCAGTCATATTGATCCTATCCAATCAAAAATCTTCATAGGGAAAGAAAATCATCTCTGCTCTGTAGAATTCTCCACTCAGCTCACAAAATCTACTCGGACATCATCTTATAACGTGTTTCATCTTGAAATATAAAAGTAATTGTGATAAAATATAGAAACAATCGTATATTTGGGAGAGAGACAAAAATCAAAATATTATTTATGAAAATATATATATCGAAGCATTAAATTATTTTATGAATGTAATTGTCGGTTGATGCATTGGATGTATTTAACAGTAGTCCTTTTTCTAGGGAGAAGAGTGTAGGCCAATCCTTAAATATATAGCTAGTGAAAACAAATAATACCAAACTTTTAAATTTACCATCTGAATCTCTAAGATCAAAAGCATTTCAATTTGAAAAGAAGAAAACGAATTGGACCATATTTTCACTCCAATCTAGGTTAGGCAAAATTATATTGTCAAATTCTCGTCCCGATTACTTATGAAGGATCGTTTGCTGAGCACCTTGAGGTGCTTCAAACAAAATATTCTCCAAGAGCTGCAATATATCGTGTTCTAAGAATGTATACACCGATGAATTAGATCGAGTTTGATATTAAACCAAGTGAAAAACACTCGAAATAATCATTCTTTAAGAAACATTGATATATTTTAAATCTCGTGTAACTAACTGAAAATAGCATGAATCAGTTGAGACATATATCAGTTCAATTATGGTGAAAAACTGAATTGACGGATGCTCTTACTGATTAAATCAGTTTGAAAAAATTAGTTAACCAATTAAATACGCGAGATATGTTTATGGATGTTTAGAGACTTCAACTGCTCCTACGTCACCCCTTCTACCACCTCGAGTAGGATCCACTAGAAAAATTTAATTAATTACAACAAGTGTAGTAAATCACCCAGCTTAGGACTTAACCACTGCCTAACTGAACTACTAGACTAGACTGAAGGCAACACCTTCCAGTCAATACTTGTTTAACGTCAGTCTAGTCAAAGACTATATACACAAGTTTATTGTCTTTGTGCAAGACTGTATTTGAGTGGTGGTGTGTGTGCGTGTGTGAGAACTAAACAATGAAAGCACCACGAAGGTGTTCTCACACACTGAGGGAAGTAAGCTTCTAAACTAAGCTGATATGACTGAGTATTCCCTCTGGGAAAATTGATTCTTGTAAGCTGATAAGTAAATAAGTGTGCCCTTTCTTTTTATCTTTACACACTCTTTTGTGTGCTATGTCTTGATGATGGTATTGAGATTGTATATATAGAGGCATTGAGACCGTACTTCAAGACTCATCACATGTGATTGTTGCAGCTTTGAATGAGTTACATTGTATATGTGTCTTGAATTTTCTGACATGCCTCCAGGAATCTCTCGGCTTTAATCTTTGCTGCAACGTCCATTATTGTACCTTTTAACGTACATATGCTTTTGTATCTTTGTGCGTAGCTGAAATCCACTAAGATAAGTTTTTCTTGATCTGCAACTGATTGATTCCTAACTGATGTTCCTAATTGGTCATCTTAACTGATCCTCAGTTGGGTTAGTAAAATCATTTGACTCGTCATTTGAACTGGTCAGGTGGTTTCTTCATCAGCTGAACTCTTCATCAGCTAGCCGGGCTTCTGAAGGTCTTCTGCTGAACCACCTATTAGCTGGACAATCAGTTGAACTGTTATTTAATATGTCAGTTGAACTAATTCAGTTTGGTCGATCAGTTGGTGTTTTCAGTTAACGTCTCGATAGCTTCAGTTTTACATCGTTTAACTTATCAGTTTGAAGCCTGATTAGTTCTAGCTTCCTGTGCACTAAGGTAAATCATTAGAAGCAAGTTTTATTAACATCAAAATCAAGATTACGAACATGAAATAGTTCCAACAACTTAAAACTAAACTTTTCGAAACTTTATCGCAAATAGTGATAAGCAGCAGGATGGATATCCAACTCAAACTCGTCGAGCTACAAAAAATTATATCCATTTCATAACTTGATAGAACGATAATATCGATTTGCGATACCCATTTAACTTACCCAAATACGCTTCACAGAGATAGGAACACCTTGCGATCTCTACTTGTAAATTTTTCATGAAACTTGAGCAATAAAATTATGATAATATCATCAATACATGTTTAATAAGCTATATTTTGAGTTCAATGTTGACCGGACTAATATCAATTTAATAAATTAAATTTTAAAATAATATTTTTATTCAAATATCCGATATCCATTTTATTGAAAACAAAGTTACGAAATTGGGAGTCCATTTTCGAATTTTAGAAGCGCCCCCCAAAGAGTAGACGACATGGCAGGAATGGAGAGTCAGCAAGCAGTAGATGGGATGGTCTGCCTGTTTTCCAAAGCCAGTCGCGACCTCTCCATGGTTCACCATAAGCTCCAGAAAGAATTCTACCAACTCTACCCTCATAATGTATTCCATTTATCTTCCTCTAATTCTTTTATTTTTCATCTTATTGTTTCTATCACTTTTTTGGACTAGATTTTGGTAACTCTAAATTGGGTTTCAGGCACAATACATGGGTGTTGATTATCTCTTCTTTTTCCCCCCTTGGGCCCTGGTGAAATCCGGGTGAATTGCGTAGGCTGGGTCGGGACAATTCACCAAATCGGATAAGAGTTTTGGTTTAGGGAAAATGAGCAAGGGATGTATTTGTGTGATATGGCTTCAACCGTAACCTGCAAACAAGGAAATGAACTCGAGAATGGACATTGGAGGGGTATCCGGCGTAGCCACTCCGATGCTTAAGTTAGCAGGTGAAGATGAAGGAGAAAATGATTATATATGTGTGAATATACGTGAGTGCCAAGAGTTTAGAAACAAAATACATGAATCCTTCAAATGTAAAACATACCTGCTATTTATAGGACGGAAATCCCATGATTAACTTATTTTCAGTGCCCACTTACTACTTAGAGTAAGATGGCTGCACATACCCTACTTCTGACAACTTGTTTTGACACGCCAACCCCTGTGGTTCTGTCAGTAATGATTGCCAAGCATAAGGCCTCCCATACTGATGCACCCGAGAGAAGTGTTGTTTTCGAGGTAGTCCGGGTTGAAAGCCTCCCGGGAGATTGTATGAAAGCCCGGGCTTCTAGCAACCTGGGGAGAAGATGTCCTGGGCATTCACCTACCCGGCTTCTGACGAACTCTTCTTGCATACTTCTCCTGATTTGGGCTATCCATTTAATATCCCAGGTTATCCATGACCCGAGCCCTCATGGGGGTATGAGGCCCTTTTGACATGTGATTTGATAGGCTAATCCCATGAATCTTGTGGGTCGGTCGAAAAAAATCGAGGAAGAAATGTCATCCCTAAAGGACCAGTGTAGGGAACTGTTAGCTGCTAAACAGGTGCGCCCCTACGTTTTATGTGACTTACGAGAGAATATTTTGTGCTTGAATATGGTATGGTGTTTCCGCCTTCTCAAGTATAAGTTGTCTTATTTTGAATTACTATAAGTTATGTGTTGTTCTACTACAAAAATTGATACTAAGACCATCTCCAACCCAAAACTATATTTTAAAGTAATTCTATTTTAAAATAGTGCAGTTCATGCACCAAATACAATATCCATCTTCAACCCATCTACTTCAAATCTTACTCTTATTTATTTATTTTTTTTCTTTTTAGTTAGTAAATGTATATTTTTAAAATTTAGTGATATAATTATAGTTATATTTTATATTTGATATAAATAATATTATATTATTAATAATAACAGTGCACCGATGACAGTATCCAAACAACATGTCACAAATTTGGATTCATCACAGTCGGATAATCAAGAACCAGAATCTCCAATATCAGGTTCCCTAAATTCATTTTCGATTAATTTAAGCAGTGATAAAAATGCATGTGGAACTCCATCTCAACGACCTCTTGAAGTGAAAAAATCCAAATTAAAGAACAAAGAGAAGAAAATGTTTCGGGATTAATTTATACGATGAATGTAGGACATCGCAAGCTTATCAATGTATTGCAAAAAAGATATACCGATATGCAACAAAATTATGATGTTAAGCTGCTAGCATTGCAAAATGAGCAAAAAAAAACTATAAATTTGACAACAAATAGAATTTGCTAAAATTTAGGAGGAAAATAAAGTTTTGTACATAGATCTAAGCACAATTGGTCATCTAGAAATGCGTGAAATTGTTCAAAATGAACGAGCAAGGATTATGCAAAAATAGGTGCAGAACGTCATCAACATGAGATCAACGCATTTGGAAAATATTTTGGTGATTTTGGAGGATTTGGAACCAGATCCAATTTTTCAAATTATTGATTAGTTGTTATTCTTATTATTGCATTTAAATTATCTGAATTCGAATTCGTATTTTTATTTTAACTGTGTGTTTGAATGTTTAAATATTATTCAATAAATTTGTGTGTTATATGTTTAATAATAAAATTATTTTAAAATCTATTTATAAATTTTTATAATTAAATATTTTAATTTTTATGATTAAATATCTAATTATACTATTATTTAAATATATCTAATTATTAAATTAATATAATAATCATATTATTATATAAATAATATTTATAATTTTTAATATAAATATTTATAACCTGCAATTTTTTATGCAAGGGTTGGAGATGCCCCAAGTACAGGGACGGAGCCACCCCAAAGGCTGGGGTGGGCTCCAGCCCTATATATAAAAAAATATTAGTAATTATAATATATGTGTAATTTTAGCCTACATTAAAGTTTTATTCAGTCCATAAAATAATTATATTTACTAACTTAGCCCACTAAAATTATTTTCAACTCATTTAATCATAAGAGAAATTACTCTATCAACAACTGTACTTTAGTAAACAAGGGCCTCGAGTTGAAAAAAGTTGTGAGGGCGAGGATTTGAAGCTAAGAGATTTGAAAAAGCTTGTGCGAGAGAGAGGGTTTTGATTGAGTTTGCACGAGGTGAAATGATTGTTTTTTGCTACTTAATTAGTTTATTCCATATATTATGCAGAAAGATTCAAATTATGGCTTGGTTGATTTTGTAGTTCTTTTTCAGCTTATGTATTGATGAAATCAGAGAAGATTAGATTTTGGTATGTATAGAGCTTGAGATTAACTTCCGTATGATGTATATTTTTAGTGGATTTTCTGTTTTTCCGCCTCAACGCGAGTTTCGAGTAGAAAATTTCACCCGGGGCACTATGACGGGGAAAATCTTCCGCCCTAGCATGTCCTGCCTCGCGGTTCCGGTGCATTTTTCTTAAAAATTTGATTTGTCTTGCTTTAATGCTTCATGTTTTTACGGCAACAACTGAACGATCATTCTCAGCTATGAAATTTCTTAAGACTTCACTCTGGAATAAGATGAAGAAAAGTTATTGGCAGATTATATGATTATCTACATTAAAAGAAATTTTAGTGCAATGATAGATAATAATTCAATAATCGATGAGTTTTATTCGATAAAAAACTGCAGAGCAGTAGCTTATATCTAGTTGATGTCACTATTGTTTATCGAGTCATTCAGCCTTAGGTCAAAAAATTTTCTGACTACGTCCCTGCCCAAGTAATAAATATAAAATGTCCAAGGTATAAGTGATTCAACACTTTCTTATGGAAATCCCAATCGAATTTCTTGTATTTCTGTCAACAAATTATGTAATTATGGGAAGACAAATATAGGTTGCTAAACAATTAATAGTAAATAGAATGGAGTTACTTTGAGATCACTCTCCAGAGATGTTCAAATTGTGAACCAACATTTGATGTTTTCTCACGCACGGTTTTGAGTTGGGAGCTGTCAACTTGTATTTCTTCGAAGATCCATATGTTTATTTCTTTCACAAAGCCCAAATAGTTGCTATTAATACTATTTCATGATGATTCAAGTAAATAGTTTATTGATTTTAAGTGATCCCACTTGTAGTATTCGAACAATTTTCAGTCTTTTAAAACCTGCAGGATCTGATTGATAAAGCTAGAACAGTCTTGGTGGGGAACATGCAAGGCACTTCTGCAGAGGTTGCAAGCTTCTGCAGGCGTTCCCGTGGCGTGTGATGCTGATGATCTCTCTTATGAGAACTTCAACCAGGTTCTGTGTTGATTATCTTGATCTGAACTACTGTTGTTAAGAAGTATTTCTACTATGGTCATGTCTGGTAGAGTCGCTACTGTTGGAATTTATATATAGTCTCTCAAGAAAAACTGACTATAAATTTATTTTCGATCAAAACGAAACATAGCGGAAGCGATTACATAATTTCATAAATTATAATCGAACATATGAATATAAATTACTTATGAATTTAAACAAAACTAGTTACTAGAAGGCTAACCTCTTGTATTTTTTCTCTTTTTTGTAAATCCAATATGCGTAGAAACCACAATCTTCCAATAGGATCCTTCCTATCGACAGGAGCGTGTGGGCACTCAAAAACCGCAAATGGTAGAAATCAAATTTTTATTTTGTTCTCTACTTTATTTTTAACTCATGAAAAAATGGAGAGAAAGTTATTCCCTCGAAAGACCACCTAGCATCTTATTTATATTAATTCAAAACCAAAAGTCCAAATCTAATTCCAATTGGGACTCCAAAAATCGACCATATCATCTAGGATAGTGCCAAGATTTGATTTGGTTTGAATATTATATTTTGTGTATTTTAAATTATTTTTAAAAGTCATAAGATTTCTAAAATCTTATCAAAATAAAGAATCTTATTCTAACTTATGTAGATGTTAAATAATATCTAAATTTTATTCACAATAAATTAAAGATATTAAATAAAATTTATAGGATCTTATCAAAATAAATTAGAATCTTATTCTAACTTATTTTCAGATAGCAAATAAAATCTAAATTTTATTCACAATAAATTAAAGATATTATCATAATCTTTTGAATATTATCATAATAATCCAAATCTATAATTATATCATAATTATATTTTAATTTTAATATAATTAATATATCATAATTAATTATATTTATCTCAAGCATTTGAAGTTATAGAAACAATTTTCCATGTGATTTCTAAATTACATTTCTAGCTCGTCATTAATTTGGAAAGGTGTATCGGGGACCATGAACTCATAATTAGAGGCTCCAATAAATTGGATAAATAATTAAACTCTTTAATTGATTTAATAAATTTATTAATTCCCTAATTACTCCACTAAAAATATGGAATTGCACTTTTCTTCATTATGAAATATTTTACTCTACAAAATAGAGTAGTCCATTGATATATTCATTACATATGGATTAATATTTCGTAGACAATTTGTAACTGAAGCTAAGAATTTTCCGTTTACCTCTTTAATTACTTATTATCCTCATTTACCATTAATTCGCTAGTGAGTGGTTCAATTTATAACTTGATTATAAATTAGTTGGGCCCATCACTCAGTTCCAGATTTAACAAATGAGGGAATCGTCTTTCTATTTCTTACAAGAAGGAATGGATTCCATGTCTGTGAATTCATATTCTCAACCATTCATTTAAAATATAAATCTAAAATGCAAGTATTAAGAATGAGCAATCACAAACCTTAAACAAGCAATTTAAGAATCATATTGAAATGAACATGAGTTTATAATCACTTCAGGATTAAGATTTGTCCATATATGATCATCTTTATGATTTAAATTGAATTTCATAGTAACAACGGAATTTATTATGAAATGACTAATTAAATCGGTACAAGTCATACATAATCACATTATAAATAAATGCCCCCATCTAGATGTCCCAACATCGACGATCCAAATAAGATTATTACATTCATAATGTTCATGAGCCGCATTATTGATGCTTTAATTAAAGATCTATATTTTAATTAATTCATCAACGACTTAATTTAAGTTTATTATCTATAATTTTAATCCTCTTATATATATAACTCTTATATCTACTAAAATTATGATTACATCCAATAAACTAGAGATTTTGCTACGATATTCTAACAATAACATTTTAATGCAAACATTCTCAATCATAAATGTCGCTTTCATTAAAAAATTATCTTATTTCAATTCTTTACGAGCACTATCCCCGACAATCTCCAACTTGCATTAAAGCATGTGAGACATGTCTCTAAGTCCTAAATTAAGCATATGCCTTTCAAACACTTTTGCAGGCAGTGTCTTGGTGAATGGATTGGCCAAGTTGTCAGCAGACACAATTTTGAGAATAAAAGTGTCACCTCTTTGCACTATCTCTCGGATCAAGTGATACTTTCTTTCTATATGCTTCGATCTCTTGTGGCAACGAGGTTCCTTCGAATTAGCCACTGCACCACTGTTGTCACACCAAAAAAGTGAGCGGATTATTCACATTTGGAACAACTTCCAAATCAGATAAGAATTTTTAAGCCATACAACCTCTTTAGCAGCTTCAGAAATAGCTATGTAATCGGCCTCCATGGTCGAGTCGGCTGTATTGAATTGCTTGATGCTTCTCCATACTATGGCACTGCCACCAAGAGTAAACACTGATCCAGACGTCGATTTTTGAGTATCTCTATCAGATTGAAAATCAGAATCAGTGTAACCATCTATTTTAATGTCTCCACCTGAATAGACAAGCATATAATTTCTCGTTCTCCAAAGATACTTGAGAATGTTCTTAACCGTTATCCAATGATCCAAACCAGGGTTTGACTGAAAACGACTGACTATCCCCACAGCATAACATATGTCCAGCCTAGTTCACATCATTGCGTACATAAGGCTGCCTACTGCAGAGGCATAGGAAACGCATCTCATGTCCTCAACTTCTTGTGGTGTCTTAGGACACTGCTCCTTAGAGAGGACGATTCCATGTCAGGTTGGTAGATAACCTTTCTTGGAATCTTGCATCCTATAACACAACAACATCTTATCCATATAAGTAGCTTGAGACAATGCCAACAACTTGTTCGTATGATCTCGAACAATTCGAATTCCAAGAACATAGTTTGCTTCTCCCAAATCTTTCATTTGCAATTGCTTGGCTAGCCAACTTTTTACTGTAGACAATTTTTCTACATTATTCCCAATAAGCAGAATGTCATCTGTATGAGCGAACTTATCCTTATAAGAGAATGGCCCGTTTAGACATCGAGAATATTGTGAGACTGCACGGTGTGCCAGTCTCAATTGTATCAGATCGTGATCCCAGGTTTGCTTCTAAATTCTGGGGTAGTTTCCAAGAAGCGATGGGTACGCGGTTGGCTATGAGTACTGCTTATCATCCTCAAACTGATGGCCAGACTGAGCGTGCAATTCAAACATTATAGGATATTTTACGTGCGATTGTGATGGATTTCAGAATGGAATAACAAGATGCCTTACCATTGGTTGAATTTTCTTATAATAATAGCTTCCAAACGAGTATTGGTACGGCACCATTTGAAGCCTTGTATGGGAGACGATGTAGATCACCGTTATTCTGGGATGAAATTGGTGAAAGACAATTGACTGGACCTGAAATGATACAGGAAATGAATGATAAGGTTCAGTTAATTCGACAGCGGATGAAATCTGCTCAGGATCGTCAAACTAGTCATGCGAATAAACGAAGACGACCCTTAGAATTCCAAAAAGATGATAAAGTATTTTTGAAAATATCTCCCTTCAGAGGCACTGTTCGATTTGGCATGCGAGGGAAGTTATCTCCTCGATATGTTGGACTATATAAGATCATTGATCGAGTTGGGGATCTTGCTTATCGGTTGGCATTGCCACCAGCTTTATCTGTATTTCATGATGTATTTCATGTTTCTATGTTGAAAAAGTATGAACCAGATCCATCACATGTACTTGCACCCGATGAGGTTAAACTTGATCCTTCTCTTTCCTATGTTGAACAACCTGTTTGCATTATGGATCGGAAGGAGAAAGTATTGCGTAATAAATTGATTCCGTTAGTTCGAGTACAATTGACACAACATGGTTTGGAAGAGTCAACGTGGGAATTGGAAAGCAAGATGCGAGAATCATATCCGCACTTGTTTGAATCTATTCCACATGTTCCATTGTATTCAATGTATAATGATCCATTTACTGATTTTAGTTTTGATATGTACTATGACTGGTGACGTACGATATGTTTACCAATGTTATGTATATATATATGGACACTTGAGATTTCGATGACAAAATTTTTAAGTAGGGAGAAACGTAAGGACCGTGTATCGCATTATCGTAAATCTTATATTGATTATCGATAATTCATGAAATTGTCATTTGATTATGTGTATGATGTATATCATGACAATGGAAGTGAGAAAATATGTTGTGATAATAAAAGATTGTATTAGAAATTGATTTGTGTTTGAAACGTGTGCTGAATCGCAACAGAAAAGTGACACATGTTACGGTTTTTAGCATAATTAATTGAGTATTATTCCAAATTACTTGAGACCAATTTCATTGGAAAGCTAATACATAGTACTAAATATTTCGTGTCTTGATTTTTGTCAAAATCCATTTGAAAATAAGGGCAAAATCATCCCGAAGTGCATCGTGCGCGTTGTAGTTCCTGCACTGACACATTTTGGGAGAATGAGCATAACCCTCGCATCCGATAATTGAGTGAGGTCAGTGGCAAATGAAATCCAAGATATAGATCTACAACTTTCATGTTGACCACTTTAGCTAATTCGGAACCTAAAATAGCGTTTCAGAAAGAGCAAGGCGTGTACCCACGCAGAACTGCGCGCGGGGCAGAACAGGCCGCGCGTGTTTCGGTGCCACCGCGCATTGTGTCATGTTGTGCACGATTTAAGAGGTGCTAAGGATGAGTTTTTGAACATATTTCTTCATTTCCTTGCTGAAGCTTCGAGAGAAATGAGAGGAAATTGATTTCTTTCGTACGAAATCACTTCGAAACGTTATCCAAATGCGAAACAAATTATATATTCGTAATCCTCGCGTCGAGAGCTTCCTTTTGAGGTAAGTTTCTTCTAGTTTCAACACATTTATTTATTGAAGTGATGGAATAGCATGTATCTGAAGTTGAGATACATATATGTGATAGAATAACCGACAAAAAACTCGTATTCGAAGTCGGAATTGAATTATGTTATGATTTCAATTTGATATGAATTTTCAAAGTTTCAAAAGATAGTTGAAACTTATATTATTGATTTTGAATGCTGTTATTGATTGAAATTAATATGTTATTGATGTAGATAGATTAGTATACTGATATCTTCAAGCTACATCAACTGGAACGAAGAATTGAGGTATGTTGCGACCGAGTAACATACGACATGTATCTGTGTCATATGATATATGTTTGATTGATTTGATTGAGAATAAGTGTCTATATGCCTTATGTGATGACTTGATGTGGCATACATGACATTGTGATTGAAATATCGATGTATAAATTAAATATTTTGTTAACACACATCGTTTGATACATACATCGATACATGACATGCACGTTGAGCTATGATCCTTGGATACTCTGATATGATTTGATTTGATTCTGGGGTTTGTGAACACAATGCTATGTTTGGTATTATATGACCCTTAAAGCATAGTCATTTGCGGCCCCGATGATTGATTGAGATTTGGGATTTGATGGCGCTTTTTCGATGCTATCATACGTGTATCCCTGATTGAGGCTGGTGTGCCAGCTCGAGCATTGATTTGATAGCGATTCGATTGATTCTTACATGTGCTCAGTGGATGGGCATTTGACCTGATACCTCCACGACATACATGCATTGGATATCATATATCATTGTTTAGATATCTGTGGTATATATGATGGTTGTTCCATACGTAGCTTTTCTCACCCCCAAGGGGAGCTGTTGTTGTCTTTGTGTGTGGACAATGACAGGTACTTCAGGATATCAAGAGACAGGAGATGGTACTTCTGGACGGAGTCATGGTTGATTTGAGGTTTCGTTGTCTTTCCCAGTATATATGTATATGTATCTATATACCAGGACATGTCCCGAGGTTATGAGTTTGTTTGTATGTATTTGATCTGGATTATGTGTGGGCTTGTTTTATATGCTGACATGTTGAGACGAGACTATATTATATACTATTTTAGTATTATAATTACAGTTGACATGTTTTGGGCTCATTTTAAAGAAAATTTAAACTCGTTTTCCGCTGTAATTACTTAACCCTAATCAGATTGTGTTGTAATAACGATTAAGAGCTAAAAGCCCCACATATTTTCTTTCAAAGTTTGTGTGTTGAAAGTTCAGCTACTATCAGTAGCTAAGTAAGTTTCTCCTCCTCTACAGGAGGTTACTATGTAATAATATTTTGTATGTTTGAATAAAAGAATCAAGGCTTTGCCCCTCTCATATATTATTTTCAAATTGAGCTTTTTACTCTACACCCTGAGGTAGGAAACGAAACAGGATTGTGCTAAGTGTTGCTGAAGGAGTCTGTGTCAGAAACCATCGGTTGTGATTGTGTGGTTGGACTGTGAGGAGCAGTCTGTAAAACTCGGTGGATATAACCCGGTGGCATTCTAGTCGAAAAGGTAAACTGTTCAATTTATTATACGGAAGCATGATGGGCCTTATAAAAAAATCGATTATTTGAGTATAGTATATAGGCTAGAAACCTTGCGTAGCCGTATGTCTTGAGGCTATATGTCTTTAAGAACATGCTCGATATGTATAACAATGCTACGTACCAAAATCAAAGAATTAAGGATGTTTTTGAAAATTTTAGAAAATTGAGAGTTTAAACAAATAAATAAGGGGATGGGGGAGTAACGAGAAATTGAGAATGAGAAAAGGAAGTGATTGCAAATTTGCCCTTAATTTTATCCGATTATCTTTTCATTTATTTCATATGGACGAGAACGAAAAAGCTCCACCTCTATAATCTTGATCGATACGCACCCTATAAAATCAATTTTTTCTTAAAAAAAAAAAATCAACCATTCAAAAAATGTAAAAATTACATAAAATTGTGCCTTAAACAATTGTCGAGGTTATCATAAGAAAAAACTTGTGTGAGACGGTCTCACGGGTCGTATTTTGTAAGACATATCACTTGTTTGGGTCATCCATGAAAAATATTACTTTTTGGCAAAAACTTGTGTGAGACGGTCTCACGGGTCATATTTGTTAGACGAATCTCTTACTTGGGTCATCCATGAACAAGTATTACTTTTTATGCTAAGAGTATTACTTTTTGTTGTGAATATGGGTAGGGTTGATCTGTCTAACAGATCATGATCCGCGAGACGGTCTCACATGAGACCTACTCTTACTTTTTATATTAAAAGTATTACTTTTTATTGTGGATATCGATATAGTTAACCCGTCTTATAAATAAAGATTCGTGAAACCGTCTCACAAAAGACCTACTTGTTATCATATCTTGCTCCTTTAAATTCCCATTCTTTCAGATTTTAAATTAAACCAAAAATTAGAAAACGACTACCATCAGTCTCTTCTAACTTTTCTCGAGCTTTTGTCTCTAGAGTCCAAGTGAGAGGGATAACTAATCATAATTAAAACTAGAAAAAAGCTCTAATCAATCACATACACAAGTTTTTTTAAAAAAGAAATTTCAATTTTATAACAATACATGAACTTACAAATAAATTAATATCAAAAAATAAAAATGAATCAAAATCAAGTAAGTAAAATATCTTACATAATTTTTACTGGATTGAACAAAATAAGCTAACTCAAATCTTGTACACAACACTCGAGTTGGAGGGAGGGATCCTAACATAAATGGAGACACATGGTAGACAAAGAGGATTCTCTATCAAATACAAAAAGACATCGAGTGATAAAACGATACCTTATCAATTTATTTGTGACTTCTAAAATATTTTATCCATTTTTTTAAATTTTGTTTAATAAGTATTTATTTAGTTTATCTATATTTTAAGTTTTAATATAAGAAAAAATTAGTAATTATAAAATAAAAATGTATCATGTTTTGATAATTATGAGTTGGGAATTAATATTAAATAATGATACGGGATTCTAAATGATAAAAATTAGAATTGAGAAATCATGGCCATGGTCTCTTGACTTAGCGCCACCAGGTTTACCAAAAAATTAAACATGTTTCAAGTTCGATATCTACCCGTCCCTCGTCGAGTTATATTAAAATGTAAAAACTTGTGTGAGACGGTCTCACAGATCGTATTTTATGAGACAAATATTTTATTTAGGTCATCAATGAAAAAATATTACTTGTTATGCTAAGAGTATTACTTTTTATTGAATATCGGTAGGGTTGACTCGTCTCACAGATAAAGATTCGTGAGATCGTCACACAAGATACCTACTCATATTAAAAAGCTATTTCTATCTCAATTTTGTGAGATATATTTTCGACATGATTCGATATATAAAAAATATTATTTTTATATAAAAAATATTATTTTTTATGTAAAAAATATCGGTTTTCAATGTAAGTATGGATCGATATTCGATTCGATTCGATTCGATTCGTCTTACATATATAAAGACAATTTCACGTGAGATTTACTAATACTTGTTTTTTTTTTTTTTGAAAAGTATCATATTTGATATGAGAGAGATTATATAAGAGAAATATATTTGTGAGTGAGTCTCATTGAGACCGTTTCACGGATCATAATCTGTGAGACGAGTCAACCCTATCTATATTCACAATAAAAAGTAATACTCTTAGCATTAGGATACCCACAGTAGTGGGTATTGTGGGTGCCATGTCATCCAAATATTTGACACCACCAAATATTCACAATTGTGGTCTCTTGATTTGTGTGCAAAGTGAATAACCGGTTACAAATTTGTAACAGGTTATTCATATTTTTTTAAATTTTTTTTATATATTTAATTAAACTTTCTAATTTTAATAATCATTTAAATATTTTTTTGATATTAAAAAATATTCAGAAATATTTTTAATATTTTTTATAAAATTGTAAGTTATTTTATTTAAATGAAAATAAACTATTAATTAAAGTGCAGTGAGATCCATAAATATTTGATTGGAGAGATATATGATTGTGAAACATGAGATATTAGAATAGTGAAATATTTGATTAATGATGTGGACTATGAGACCCGCATATATTTGGAGAAAATACATATACTACTGTGGATGACCTAAAAAGTAATAATTTTTTATGGATGACCCACATAAGAGATCTGTCTCAAAAATACGATCCGTGAAACCGTCTCATACAAGTTTTTGCATATATTTAATGTCACTGAATAAATAAATAAAACAGATATTGCTCATCGAATATCGTAAATACGCATTTAATCTTATCCGTATATTTATATATATTCCCCTTTGGGCCGTTGGGCTTTATAGTCCAACGTCATCGGATTTTAGTTCAGGGCCATTAACCTAGTAGTCGAAGCTGGGAGAAGTCCCCCAATTGGAGAGAAATAAAAATTAATATTATTATCTTATATCCTGCAGCCGGCGTACCCATCCCCATTTTCACGCGCTGAGTGTGTGAGATTCTTGATTTTCTTCATATTTTCACCAATCGTGTGGCAATGGACAAAGGCAAAGCTGTAATGGGATCGGGTCGCAGATGGGCCGTTGAGTTCACGGACAATTCTGCATCCAATTCATCGCGCGATATTCCTGATCCTTTGGGGTTCAATCGCGCATCTCAGGAACAGGTGTGTCTCGATTCAGCGGATTTGGTTTCTGTAGATTTTTACTTTTTTGTTTACTTGGATCTCTTGCTGTGTTGGGTAGGATGATTCGGCGGCAGTGAGTAAGCAGAAGAAGGACGCTGAAGCTAACTGGAAAGCCCAGGTTCGTATTTTGCTCCATATTAATTGGATTCTAGGTTAATTGTGGTATCTACGTTTGGACAAAATTACATAAATATTTTGAGAATTTATATATTTGAATCCGGTCTCCGAACCAATATATTTCTTATCGCCATACTTCTGTGGTTGATGTTATTAAGCAAGATAGTTGTGTATTGTTCAATATTTTTGGCAATTCGGCTTGACCTCTGAATTTTTTTATTGTTTAATCTCAACAAGTCACTGTTATCTGGTTGATGTGAACAGAAAGCATGGGAGGTTGCACAAGCACCGATCAAGAACTTGCTCATGATGGCTTTCATGATGTGGATGGCTGGAAGCACGGTTCATCTATTTAGCATCGGTATAACATTTTCAGCTCTTATCCAGCCCATCAATGCACTCCGAGGGGTTGGGAAAGGTGAGATTGTTCTAAATCCATACTCTTCATCGATTCACACTTTTCCCTTTGCTGTTTGTGCTTGTGTATTTGATAAAGCCATTCGTGATGTTTTCAATTGTCAGTTTTTGAGCCGTAAATGGTTCCTTGTAGATATTTTGTTGAGAAGTTGCCCTGGTTTTTAATCACTACTTGATGTGCGCATATTTTATCGAAGTGCCTTTTGATTCTCGGTTATTGTGCAAGTTTGAAGCATATATGGACGAGGCGTTGGATATATTTTTTGCTCTTTTATGGTCATTATGATCTTTTCTGCTGCAATCTGTGTGTACCATGGTAGTTCTTATTGTATCTCAGAGTTTTAGCATGTCAACCTTTTTGTCTATGTACTGCCTTTATGTAAGTTCACATGTTCTTAAACCTCACTAAGGTTTCACAATCAATGGCTATTTCTTTTTTTATTTTGATTATCAGAGTGAAGTCTGATTCAGCTTGAATCCTGATTCTGTTACCTAAAGAAGTTTCCACTACTATGTGATTTTTTATTAATTAATTAAACTTTGTGCTAACTGTCATTTTTGGATATGTAGCTTTTGAGCCTTACAAGGACAATAAAGTGGACCTGATTGTGCCTAAGTTAGTATTCATAGCGCTTAATTTGGCAGGCTTATTACTGGGCATCTGGAAGGTTTGTTCTCTTACCCTTACTGAAAGCAATGTATTTTCACATTGCATCGCAAAAGATTTGTAAAATATATAAAAAAAACAATCTTTCTGTTTGCAGCTCAATAGTTTGGGTCTTCTTCCTACCCATGTATCAGATTGGGTTTCATCCATGCCTCCTGCTCAGGTTCGACGATCATACATGCTCGTATAAGTTTATGATTTTGCTCTTGAAAATCGAACGGCAGAATAAATTTTCCAGAACAAATCAAAAGTTTCACATTACAGATCTACTGCTACCTCTACTACTTAATCTTTTACTAGTGGGATTTGTTATTGTTATATTGCTGTGCCAAAATAACTAAAAGGGTTTATTTTGATTGGCAGGAAGTGGAGTATTCTGGTGGAGGTATTCCGCTTTACTAACTTTGATTTCGGACATGATTGAAATTCGATGGATTTAGTGGATGGCCTTAGAAAGAGGGCGATTGACAAGTATTAATCGATCATTTTGGTTGAAAGTTGTCCAACTTGTTATTGTTTTAAAACAATTTATGCTTCCGATAACCAAAAACCAATCTAAAAAATGCTTAGTTTGCGTGGCCAGAGCATTATCTATAGCTTTATGTGTTTTTTTCTTTCAATTTTTGTATAGTGCTACCACTTCTTCAGTAGCATAAACAATTGGGATCGGAGGAAAATGTGTGCTTATTTTACCCCGGGGTTGCGATGACTTGTGAGTCTGACTATTGACAAG
The DNA here is from genome assembly GCF_022965805.1 of Primulina eburnea. Lineage (NCBI taxonomy): Eukaryota > Viridiplantae > Streptophyta > Magnoliopsida > Lamiales > Gesneriaceae > Primulina > Primulina eburnea. Next base: position 37,625,040 of record NC_133104.1, on the reverse strand, counting down.
TTTTCTCAGTATCGATGCCGCACCATGTTCAGTCTACCATACCATTCAATCAAACTCACATTCCCACATAATTTTTCAGAAAATGTAAAAATAAGCATGCATACAAAACATCTTCCTTTAGTCACATAGGTAACGTGTATGTGAAATAGAGCAGATATCTTGTATTAGTTATAATCCAAATGCCAACTCTTTTGTCGAAATTTATTTATTTCAAGCAACTTACATAGTAGTGTAGATACAAACATAATGTATAAACTCATCCATGCATTAAATTATTCCATTTTTATTTCGAAGGATGGAAGTCTATCCATCCAACTTCAAAAATGGAAATAACTGATCAAGCGTGTATGCTTCAAATCAAATTTTATTAAAGGTACAATTAATGGAATTACAACGATAACTGATTTATCTTATCAGCTGACTGATGTAATTTCTCTTAGGGTGTGTTTGGTTGAGTGGATTAAATAAAGATAGATTAATAGTCAAATATGTATCATTAAAATTTTAAGATGTTTTAATAATCATTTTGATCCGGTTTAAGATCCAATTTTATTAATCAAATAGTTATCCATAAAATTGGATCTTAAATCGGGTCAAAATGATTATTAAAACAACTTAAAATTTTAACGATAAATATTTGACTATTAATCTATCCTTATTTAATCCACTCAACCAAACACACTCTTAAAGTATAGCAATCATAATTAGGAGAGGAAAAAATGTTGCAATCAACAAAATTCTCCACCATTTGCATCCTCAGTTTCAGTAGGCCAAAACACACCAGCAAATGTGAAATTCACTGTCCATTTCCCTTTTTAACTTCTAATTTCTACTTCTTCACCTTTTTCGGACCTGAGCTCCAACGTGATGAACCAAAAACCCACTGGTTGAATACCTCAAGAGAGCTCCAGCAGATGAGCAGAACCCACAAAGGCTCTGCATATCAGCAGCAAGAGACCTTATCTTGACGCTATTTCTTGCTATGCACGCATCCATCACCACATCCGCCCTGGCCACACCTACGGATATCCCCATCAAGCAACCCAAAGCCAATGCCACCGCTGCCAGCGGCAATCGTCATAGGACAAAATGCTCCGGCGACAATGGACACGATGAAATACGGACATCTGTCAGCAGACCCCAGATAAGCTTCATCACCCATGGAATGTAGTATAAGCCTATGAAGAGCAGTGCCTCCGATGGTTGTACCTTATGAACTCCTTTCCAGTAGTAATCCGACACGACTTTGAATAATGACCATGGAAATCCCTGGTTGATCAGGCCGTAGAACAGGACTACCCCGAGGACGAAGGTGGGGCTAATACCCCGAGGACGAAGGTGGGGTTTAGCCTGGAAGATAGCGTTTGCAGCCATTGAAATGGTTCGAGGATGGTGGAGAAGATTGGATCATAAATGGTTCTGCTTGTGAATTTCTCTGCGAGATTATTCGTATCGTCTTCTTCTCTTTTGGTCAAGTGGATTTCTGATTGATCAATATACTCAGAATGATTTGGATTTGAATCTTGCATATTAGAGTACTCCAGAACGTGGATACATGAATATTGGCGTCGGTATTATCACAGGCTTAGCTTTACAGGAAATAATGAGCGTTTACAAATGTGTACTGCCTGTTATTATATAAGAGTGAGTCTCATGTGAGATCGTCTCATGGATCTTAATCCGTGAGACGGGTCAACCCTGCCCATATTCACAATAAAAAGTAATACTCTTAGCATAAAAAGTAATACTTTTTCATGGATGATCCAAATAAGATATTCGTCTCACAAATATGACCCGTGAGACCGTCTCACACAAGTTTTTTCCATTATATAATTAATTAGTATCAAAATAAAACATTCATACCAAAAATAATTAAAGAAATGAATATTAATCCAAATTATATTAGTTATTTCACCTTTTGATGTCGATTTGCATCATCTCTCATAAATGCAGTATCATACAAAAAAAAGATACATTTAATAGAGATATAATTTTAGGAAAAAAAATATATAAAGTTTAACAACAAAAAAAATCTCCTTTGAAACAAACAGTTTTTATCTTTTTTAACAACGAGAACCTGTAGCCACCATCTTTTGTGTACTGTGGATAAATATAAACAACCCAGTGAACTGCAAATTACGGTGACCAAATAAACCAAACTAGAAAAATCTTATGTGACAGACTCGAAGCTGAGATGATAGAAACAGAGAGAGATCGAACTCATGCTTCTTGATAAAAGCTCATCATACCATATCATCCAAGATACCCGTCAAAGTGAAACAAACGCTCTCTTGCTTGCATTACTAAAGGAGATAAAAAAAATGCAAATATAAATGAATGGAGAGGAGAGTACTGTTTTTCCATCGTAACGATTTTTTAGTTCTTACATTATTTCCACATGTTATATAAAAATATATACACTTACTGTCTATATTTTTAATATTTTAATTGAATATTAAAATTCTTACTATTGACGAAATTAGGAAGATCTTGTACAAGTGTAATTTGGGCCGAGAGTATTTTGTTTTTGTTTTTAAATTTTCATATGGTACTGAATTTGGGCTTTTTTTAAAAAAATATTATAAATTAATAAAAACATTCTAAAAATGTTGCAAAGTGAAAAGGATTGTAAAATTAGTATAATCCGTGCAATGCTGCTCCAGATTCTTAATTTTTTTAAAAAAAATTAAAAAAAATAATAATCACGGGGGTCACGGATTCTGGCTGACCTTTCCCCTTCTATTTAATTGCCCCGAGTCTTTCAAACACATACACATACACCGAGCCTTTCGAATATTTCAGCTTTTCTTCTGATTCATTCGCCCAAATTTTTTTCCTTCTCGCTCCGTTTTTTCCGCCACATTTTTGGTTAGTTAAATTCTTTTTCGGTCGGACGTTGTGTTTATAACTTATTTGTTATCGAGAATTGTCAAATATTAATTTATTTTATATTATTGAATTAATGTTGTTTTATAATTTATTTGTTATAAGAATGTTTAACATTTACAGATTATTATATTGTTTATTGATTTTATCATTTATTTCATACGAGGGATTCTTAAGAGGTAACGTTATTATTTTTGTTCATTATATTTTTTATTGTTCGTTGAAATATTGAACTAAATTTGTTTGAATGAATGTTATTCTTGAAACAATTAATATTATGAAATTTAGAATTCATTTTTTAAATGTGAAAATCTGGAGTAAGGCTGCAACCGTAACATATGAAATTTTAATTATTTTTATTCGATAATCAACTATTGAAAAACAAAACTATATTATCGTGAATCTACTTAGCACACAAAAATTTCAATCTCACCAAGTGTAAATGACTATATCACTTTATATTAAAAAATTATTATAAAACATCACGATTTTTTAAATTAAAAATTTTATAAAAAAATAAATAAGGTGTCTAATTTTAATTTAATCTCTAGTTTTTATACAAAAATTAAAAACTTTTAAATCTCGTATTATTGCTTATTAAGGATACTACTAAACATTTTAAATATTAGCGGCTTATAATTACACATGTTTAAAACTCTAAATTTTTTATATAAGTCATAATAATTTTTTTTATTATTATAAAAAAGCATTGGTATTATTAAATATAAATTTTAATTAAATTGATTTGACAATATAAATTTTAATAAAAACGAAAAAAACTTGTAAGTGATTCTTGAACTTTTTTTATGATTGTATACATTATGTCATAGTTTTACTATATGTGTAATAAATTCATAATTAAATTTTGTTATGATTGTATACATTATGTCATAGTTTTCGGTGCAGAAATTGATACTGTGAGGGCCTTACTTTATGTAGGTGACTAGGGTTGGATATAGTATCCCCGCAACCAGGCCCAAAATCCCTCGGTCTACTACATTTTCCCAACCGGTGAATTATGTGCATCACAAGCTGGAGATCGACCAATCAAAATTCTGCATCAAATTGTCAACGAAATATTGTTATAGCTCGTCGTCTCGTTACATTGAAGAACATGTCTATATTACAGATGACGATAAACTACAATTATGTTTGAGTTGCCGACATTGGATTGCATGTACTTGTATGTTGATTCATCGCCAGTGTTACAGAACGTAAGTGATTACAATTTTGATGCAGTCATGCCGGTAATAACGCAAGGTTTGGAAACATTAGGTTTAAATGAAGCGGGACCTTCTATGTATCACGCCGATGAACAGTCAGCTCAGACATACTCTGTGATCGACACTGGTCCTTGGGATCACCATATCACGGGTCACACTGAAGAAGACTATACATGGGGGATGAACAGAACACGAGAATGGGATTTTACTTCAGGGGGTTTGGATCATCATATCAAGGTTCCATCAGGAGTTGATATCGCATGGGGTTCTAGTAGAACAGGTCAATTGGATTTAAATTTATGTGCTGATGAAGAAAATACCACAAATGTCAGACATTTTGATAGTTCTGATGGGGCTGCAAATATTACCGCCCCAATCACGGAACACATGCCTGAGCAAGATGATTTATTTGGGGACAGTTTGCATCATGTAATGAATAGCGATGATGATTTGTATGCTACATTAAGTGACGGAGAAGATGATCATTACATTGACAATGCAAATGAAGGGAAATCGGCACGTGTGTTAATGTCTGGAGCATCATTGACAGAGAACATTCCCATTGCACATGAGCAACATTTACGTGAAATTCCCCAATTTTTCAATGAAGTCTATGACAAACAAATTTCAGATTCATTTGGTATTCCTTCTGAATCACGAACAAACTTTTACAATCCTGAAAGGCTCCGGTGTAAAAATGGTTTTTAAGAGCAAAAATGATTTAATAGCTTCAGTGAAGGTTTATTTTGTTCGGGTTTTGAGACGTGAATATATCGTTGTCCAAAATTCTCGGAAAATTTGGAAGGTCAAATACAAGAACTGGTCTGAAGGTGGCAATTGTGGGTGAGGACTTCGAGCATCGTTGAAAAAAAGTTTAGGCTACTTGCCTACTTCATGATCACAAAATATGGTGATGATCACACATGCATGTCTACCCAAGTCGGTATAGATCACCACAACTTTGACGTAAACATGATAGCCAATACAGTTTTGGGAATCGTGCGTTGTGATCCTGCATACGAGATCAAATATGTGCGAGAATGTATTAAAGAAAAATATGAGTATGATATATCGTATGCTAAGGCATGACAGAGCTTGAAACGTGCGGTGGAGGTAGTCTATGGCACATGGGAAATCTCTGTAACTTTTCTTCCTAAATATATGAGAGCTTTGTCGAAGCACAATCCAGGAACTGTTGTAGAATGGAAGCATTTTCGATCGTATGACCAACTACATAAAGTTTTGAACTTTGTGTTTTGGGAATTCAGACCATGTATAGATGGTTTTCGACATTGTCGCAACGTAATTAGTTTAGACGGTATCCATATGTACACCAAATATAAGCACAAACTACTCATAGCAGTAACATTAGATGCCAATAACCAGGTTTTGCCGCTAGCATTTGCGCTTGTTGATAAAGAAAATTATGAATATTGGCATTGGTTCCTCGGTAATGTTGCATGATATGTTACCAGAGGGTGTAGTGGTGTGTGCCTTATATTTGATATACATGCGGGTATAACAAGCGTAGTGCAAGATCTCCCTGACTTCAAGCCTCCTCGTGGTGTTCATCGCTTCTGTTTGAGGCATGTTTGCTCTAATTTCAACAGTAAGTTCAAAAACATTCATTTAAAAAACTTATGTTGGGAAGCAGGGATACAACACCAAGTAGCAAAATTTGATGCGACAATGGAGACAATTAGAGCAAATAATGCAGCAGCTTTCACGTATTTGTCAAACATTCCAAAAGAAAAATGATCATTGGCTCATGATGGTGGATGGAGACGAGGGATAATGACAACGAACATGTCTGAGTGTACTAATGGTGTGTTGAAAGGGGTGCGACGTCTTCCAATAACTGCAATAGTAGATATGACCTTACAGCGATGCGTGCACTATTTCATTCAACGGTGAGCGCGAAGTGATAAGATGCTGGAAAAAAATCAACCATGGACCTACTATGCATAATCTAAATTTGATATGTGGTCAAAAAAGTCAATTGAACATCGAGTAGTAAAATTTGACCAAATGGATAAAACATCATCTGTCGCGACATGATGAAGACCAGGTCGTCAACATCACGTACAAGCTGTCAACATTTTTACGTGTGATTGCACATGTGGTAAATTCACAATATTTGGAATTTCTTGTTCACATGTTATATGTGCAGCGAAATGGTTTGGTTGAATCCCGCACAGCTTGTACAACCATGGTTTATACTGAGCGAATACGTGAATACATACGATGGAAGATTCTACCCTATTCATAATGAACAATATTGGATCAGCCATCATCGAGGGAGAGACAACGTGGGAGGTAAAAGATCTACAATAACGTATTGTATCTTATTTTTAAACCATAACATGTGAAGTTATTAATGTAATTAAAAAATTGTGTATTAAAATTTTATATTTATTAATAATTTTTGTTCATTGCAGGTAGGTGCAGGTGAGAAGATAGAGTTACGGTGCCTAATACTTATGTTTGTGACGCAGATTTTACAATTCAGTTTTGTATTGTTATGATTGATCGAGCAAAATTTGCACAGTAAAATCTCCAATAAAAATAAATAAAAATTCAAGCTCGAAATAATCGCAAGTGCACGATGTCAAGTTATAGTAAAACGTATAAGAGTACGAGTATCGATCCCACAGAGATTGATTAGACAAATTTACTTTAAATTAAATTCTTTAATTAATTAAAACGACAATTGAATTACTTATTAACTAAATTAATACTAAAACACTAAATTGAAACAAACACATTAAAAATAATATAAACTAAAATAATAAATAAGCGAGTGTTAGGATCTCGGTTCACCTACCCGTCGTTAATTTAATTGATTAATATCGACACTGATTTACGCTTTTGACAGAATTTCCTAAGCAATTAACATACTCTCTCGAGCTATGCTAAACTAATTCTACACGAAAGAATAATAAAATCTCTTTTATTATTTACTAACGGTGAATTGCATGTCGATCTATGAAATCCCTTAGTTTTCGCTCTACTGGACTATGAATACCAACGTGTATCCAACTTCATATCTCTATGTAAATTGTAGATCCACGGATTATGCTACTTGTTCCTATCGCAAGTTATTTTCTCGAACTCACCCACAATATTAGATATTATTAAAGTTAGCTAGGCTTTAACAATTCAATGTAAAATAATAGCACAATCAAGAATGAATCAAAAGTCGAGAATTAAATAATCAAACGACGGTTCGGGGTCGGATCCCCTAAATCCTAACTACAATAAAAGAGTAAAGAGAAAACGCTGTTGAATTCTTGTTCCGGTTCCGTTGAGCTATCGCCTGCTACAGTGCTCTCCCTTCCAAATCGCGGCCCCCCTTTTCTCGTGTATTAGGTTAGGTGGTTTTATAGAGTCCATAAAATTTGGAAACAAATCTTCTCGGATTTCGTCGCTCGCTAGGGCGGCCACTTTTGACCGCTGGGGCGAGTGGTTCTCGAATAAAAATCCTTGGCCGCGTCTTTGGTCTCGCTGGGGCGGTCACTTTTGACCGCCCTAGCGAGAGGTTCGCGCAAATACTCCTCGGCTGGATTAAAATGCTCGCTGGGGCGGTCACTTTTGACCGCCCTAGCGAGACCTCTCGCTGCTCTGCATATAAAATCCCCCTTTTTGGTCCAATTCCTACAAAACAACCACAAAATACACGAGATCAGCCAAATGCTAAATAATGCTAAATGAATGCTAAATTAAACTAAAACAAACTAATATGATGCATGAATGCGACTCAAAACTAACACTAAAAACACGTAAAAACGAGTCCTATCAACCCCCTCATACTAACCTTTTGCTCGCTCTCGAGCAAAATAGGTGACAAGACACAACAAAAACTAAAAACAAAAACAAAAATCAAATAAATAAAATAAAATGAAAACTAATTCCATGATATGTAATGGCTCAACTCATGCATCAACAAATCTTAAGTATATTTTTCATTGATCAATGTACAACACAAGTCATCGCACACCCCTTGAAATTTCCACACTAATTTTTATGCGTTGAACGTGAACGTGTGTGAGTGCAATGTTGTTTCCAGTATCGTGTCTTTCAAGTAGATTCATTCCTGAAATTTGCAAGATAACTCGATTTACATGTTAAATGCAAGTTCACTTTCATGCTCCAGTCTCCACTCATTGCTAACCAGTAAGTACAACTAATTAGGACTTCATAATTGCACATTAGGATTCACTTATTATCAGAGTATAGTCAATTGATTAAAAGACGGGAATACACAGCTCATTTTCATTATGCACTTGTCAGATTTTTTTTATCCGACATTCCTCGTCTCCTTACATCTCCAACTTTTTAGCCTAGGAATAGGATTTCATTCCTTTATTTGGCTCCCCCTCACCTTACATCTCCCCCTTTTTTTTTTTTTTTTTCAAGTGCACAATTTTCACTATGTACTCCATATTCAAATCCATAAAAAAATTGTCTAATTCATTATTGTGCCACTGGTTAGTAACTCATTTCATAGACATGCACTCAAGTTCAACTCACACCTCATGCTTCTCAAATTCCCCACAAAAATTCAAAATTGCACTACTATTCACAAAATTCAATAGTTACAACATGTGTTTAAAAATATTCAACATTCAAGCAAAAATTTCATGCTTCAACAACAGGGGTGTCTAAAACTTAATGAAGAAACAAGATCAATGAGCATGTTTATCATCAATTCGCATTCATCATTGGCCAAATTTCATCATCCAATTTTTTTTTTTTATTTTTTTTTAAATGATACCAAATAACTAAAAGAAAATACCTACCCCACCCCCTCATACTAAAGTCGTGCAATGTCCCCATTGCACTAGACGACATAGAAAAATTAAATAGATAGATAAAACCAAACAACTAAATGCATGCATAAAAAAAAATTATTAATAATTAATAATTTAATAAAAATAAAATAAAAACTCCCTTGGTTGATTATATTGTAGTAGTTGTAGACATCAATCATCTCCTATTGTACGAGCTCCTAAGGCCATCAATCTCCCTTGTCCTCCAGTATGCTCACCTGGCACAAAAGAAATTGAGCAAAATCAAATAACCACGAAACTGGGACTCAATGCAACAACTAAAATGAAAATAAATAACTAAAATATAAAACGCTTGGGTTGCCTCCCAAGTAGCGCCTGATTTCTAGTCGTCGGCTTGACCCTCCGAAGTCCTTATCAAAGAGCGGCTGATGCCCAAAGTAAGTGTCATATGACACCACATCTGGGTCTGGATTCCAAATGCCCTCAAGTCTGGCTAGATATAGGCACATTAAGCTCGTCACCTCAACAACACACAACTCTGAATAATTGGCATGAGATGAGAAAAATAGTGTCGGCACTCCTTTATCAGAAAATTCTTCAAAAATCTCTTCCGACTGAGGCTCATTTACCAGCGAAGGATCAAGCAACTCTAGATTTTCAGTCTTATCCAACTCATTCTCACTATCTTGGTTGTTTGAGTCATCATCATCAAACCAAACCGGATCGATCACCGGTTGAGTATCTCGCTTCACTTCATGTTCTCGGCGACTCTGAAAGATGGATTTCTTGATATTCTCTATTTGCTCCTCAAGGTTGCGCAGAGAATTAATTTGATTTTCTATAGCTGCCTCAGTCAGTGCCACATACCTATCCACGGTATCTTCTAGTTGAGTCGTGATCAGTTCATGGCTATCTCTCTCATCATTTCGAAACTCAAATGGTTGGTCTATAAACTCTGGGTAATGATCTTGTGTGTATTGATGACTCCAACACTGAGGTGAAAGATCCCAATATCTATGGTAGTCAAAGTCCGCCATATCACCCAACAAAAGTATCATTTTCTCATCATCTCGGCAAAATAGTGGACTGCCTGTTGTTAGTGCTCCGTCGATCACCCATCTTCGTGTCAGTGCATCCAAACCATTAAGGAAAAATTTAAGAAGAGAATAGTCAGAAAAATCATGATACAGGAAATTGTTTGCTAAATAATCGAATCTCTCCCATGCTGCGTAAAAAGGCTCTCCGCGTTGTTGGGCAAATCTTGTGAATACTTTTCGATGAAACATCTCAAAGTATTGCACAAGAAAATTTCCTGCAAAAAGAAATTAGAAAACGGTAGATCACGCAGGAATAAAATAAAATAAATAACTAAAAAAATTAAATTAACTAAAGAAAATAACAAAAAGAAAAATTTGTCAATTTCAATCCCCGGCAACGGCGCCAAAAACTTGATCGAGCAAAATTTGCACAGTAAAATCTCCAATAAAAATAAATAAAAATTCAAGCTCGAAATAATCGCAAGTGCACGATGTCAAGTTATAGTAAAACGTATAAGAGTACGAGTATCGATCCCACAGAGATTGATTAGACAAATTTACTTTAAATTAAATTCTTTAATTAATTAAAACGACAATTGAATTACTTATTAACTAAATTAATACTAAAACACTAAATTGAAACAAACACATTAAAAATAATATAAACTAAAATAATAAATAAGCGAGTGTTAGGATCTCGGTTCACCTACCCGTCGTTAATTTAATTGATTAATATCGACACTGATTTACGCTTTTGACAGAATTTCCTAAGCAATTAACATACTCTCTCGAGCTATGCTAAACTAATTCTACACGAAAGAATAATAAAATCTCTTTTATTATTTACTAACGGTGAATTGCATGTCGATCTATGAAATCCCTTAGTTTTCGCTCTACTGGACTATGACTACCAACGTGTATCCAACTTCATATCTCTATGTAAATTGTAGATCCACGGATTATGCTACTTGTTCCTATCGCAAGTTATTCTCTCGAACTCACCCACAATATTAGATATTATTAAAGTTAGCTAGGCTTTAACAATTCAATGTAAAATAATAGCACAATCAAGAATGAATCAAAAGTCGAGAATTAAATAATCAAACAACGGTTCGGGGTCGGATCCCCTAAATCCTAACTACAATAAAAGAGTAAAGAGAAAACGCTGTTGAATTCTTGTTCCGGTTCCGTTGAGCTATCGCCTGCTACAGTGCTCTCCCTTCCAAATCGCGGCCCCCCTTTTCTCGTGTATTAGGTTAGGTGGTTTTATAGAGTCCATAAAATTTGGAAACAAATCTTCTCGGATTTCGTCGCTCGCTAGGGCGGTCACTTTTGACCGCCCTAGCGAGACCTCTCGCTGCTCTGCATATAAAATCCCCCTTTTTGGTCCAATTCCTACAAAACAACCACAAAATACACGAGATCAGCCAAATGCTAAATAATGCTAAATGAATGCTAAATTAAACTAAAACAAACTAATATGATGCATGAATGCGACTCAAAACTAACACTAAAAACACGTAAAAACGAGTCCTATCAATGATTTATGAAGATGTTTTAATATCAAGTGTGTTTACTTATTTGACTTGATTTAACAATTATACTTATGTTCTTTCATTACTATAACTTTATCCGTAAATTTATTAGTAAAATAATATTAAATCACAATCAATACATTCCACAACTTCAAATGAAAATAAAAAAATTGAAAAACATACAACAATACGACGTAAGTAATTGTGCATCTCTAAATAAATAGTTAATATTGATGGTACCGATGCCCCCCAGTGCCACATGGTGGTCTTCTAATTAATCTACGTCAACGACCTAACATCTGTTCAGCATCTCCATGTGTACTTGTTTGGGCTACAGATGTACTGGTATCGGCAATGTTCCCACCAACCTCATACCCTTTTGTGTCAGAATATTGTTGAAATGGTATGGGCGACATGTTAAATGTAGGGCGACTCTCATTCATACCCCGGTCGAAAGTCACTTTGTAAAAATTGTGTAAAACTACCGGAAAATGGAGTGAAGTAACCAGAGTCATACGATGGAAAGCTTGAAATCACAGACGGAGTAGTGTATGCCATATTTGAAGATGATGGTCCAGGTCTCATTTCATGTCCACATCGGTGGAGATTGCACATGAGCTGGGCGTGTCTGTGACAAAGATGCATATGTTATGTAACCTATATTTAGTACAATTAATTAAAGTAACGTACATATGTAGATAAATTGAACATTTCTTACAATAAATTGTCGGTAGTTTGTCAACAGGATGGTAGCCCATGATGTTTGAAGGTACCACTGGCGGCGAGAGAAATATTTGTGAAATTCGGTGATACTAACCAGCATAGTCCACTGTGATGTCGGGTGTACCATGTATGACATAATCCCCACCAATCACAAAATTATATATGTCATTCCACATTTCTACAAAATCTTTGTGATATGTCGCCCAATCACAGTTGTTCCGGCCTTGTCACGTCAATTTATGAAAATTATCGAAGTTAGTAGCATGTGGCGGGATACCTTGACGCATTCCAAATTGTCGGAGACACCGCTCTGGTCTATGCATCTCAACTATATGAAAATTGATCAATGCACATGCCGACCGACATAGATGAATTCTGTTTCCATCAAGAATTCTAGAGACCTCCGCATCCTCCATATCATAAATTGTCCATAGAAACTGAAGCAAATAAAATAAAAAAAATGATTAGCAAGTTAATAATATAAAATTCAGACGGACTTTTTAAAAAATTTCAAACTTTAAACAAATAATTTATTTATCTACCTGCCCTTCAACCATCCTGTCAAGCATATCTCTCATTATACGGATCGAATGATGGGCCGTGTGTGTCCAAAAGAATCCGCGTCTCCACCTGAAATTTATAAAAGTACACAATACAGTCATTAAAAGTATATAACAAAATAATAATAATAAATGTTAATTAATTCTTATTAATACCGTGTGCCGTATGGTAGAAATGGTAGACCCTGAAGCACATCTGCAGCCTAATCTTCTGAAATAGATATTTTTTGCGCTCTATCAGGGCAAAAAAGAGTAATTCTAGACCATACCCAAATCTGCAATAACATATAACAGAAATTGTCAAATCATAAGAAACATTAAGTACAACAAATATAATGACCGTAGAAGTGTAAAAATACATGCAATATCTGAACAGGTCCATACAAATTGATCTTTAATCTCATTGATGTGTCACACAGTTCTCTATAAAGATATGCCAACACAGCAGAACCTCAGCTAAACGTATTCATCATTTCTATGTCCTCAAGAAAGTGCAAATACATAATTTTCACGACAGCACCTTCCGAGTCCGGAAACATACAGCCACCAATGATCATTAAAGCGACAAAACGGGAATATTATGTCACGTATTTTTCGATGTTTTGATCACTAATCATATTATTTAGACAATAGTCTCGCAAAGCGGTCGGGTAAAGGTGTGCACCTTTAATCTGAGAAGATGTAGGGATAAAACCCAACCAAGTTGCGCAGTGCTGTTGTAAAATATGTTTTTTGTACGCGGTATCTACACTAGTGATGGGCATGCCATCAATATTCAACCCCCAAATAAGGGCAACGTCTTGTAGGGTGATTGTTACCTCACCAACTGTAAGGTGAAATGTGTGTGTCTCACGACGCCATCTCTCAACGATGGCTGTAAGCAAATGATTATCATAATTTTTAATAGGACCACACTAAATGACACCATAGAAACCCATGCGTGCTAGACATAGGCGGACACAGAGGTGAATCCCAGCATTAAGCAATCTCCAAAGACATTCGTCAGGCCGGCGTGGCAAAATTAGTGCATCATGTTTTCAGCGTTGATATTATTTGATATGTGTCTACCCCGTAAATACAACACATTATCCGTATTTTCAACCATCTTGCAAACAAAAAATCATTATATAACAAGTATTATATTTTTTATCAACAAAATGTAACTATATATTTTTTTTATAGTAAACGAAATTTATTTGCAATTTTCGGCGGTAAATAATAAAACGTATATGCTGATGATAAATTGGTAAATGTTATAAAGATGATAAGTTTTTTTAAAATATAAATAATAATTTATAATACGTAAATAAACTACTTACCGTAAATAATTATATTGTCTTTACTTATAATAGTAACAAATAATTATACTAATAACAATAGTAATATGAATAACTATAAATATTTTAATTATACTAATACTACAAATATTCTAGTTATTGTAATTAAAATAATTATAATAATTATTATTACTATTGTTATTACTTTAAAATATTGTAATTTAATACTATTATTAATCTAAATATAAATGATTAGTTAAATAATTAATATCATAATACATTAATATTCTACGTTGAAGTCTAAATTTGTTTAAATGTGGATGCAAAAAATAATACATAATTAATACTATTATTATCTAAATTTAATAATTATAAATAAATATATTTAAATTACAGTCATCAATATAATTAATGTAATTTTTTAACAATGAAATTTACCGTAACTTAATTTGTTTAATTCCCAAAATTTTACAAAATACTAAATTCTTTTTTAGATATAAATAATTATGTTGAGGATCGAAGTTGAGTTTAGAGGGAGGGGGGTGAATAAACTCTACTCGTTTTTCGTTCTGATGAGGTACTAAAATCCTGTTAAGGATAGTAGTTGATCTTGTGCGAATACTTTCACCTGATTACAATAAAACGTGCGGAAACAATCTGATGAAGTAGTTGAAAAACAATAAAACAGTGGGCAGCAGTTGTTTATGGAAGTTCGAAGATAAACTCTTCTACGTCTCCCCTTCTTCTGTTTCCAGAAGGTATAACTAAAAGACTTTGGATATTACAGTACAACTCTTGTACACACCCACTTCAGAAGGACTTACACCTCAGCCTACTGAAACTCTTAGTTTCTCAACTCACAAAAATGCGAAACACAAAGTTCTGAAAAGACTCTTTTCAGATTACAGACTCTTCTGACAAAGTATAAATGATGTAAAGATCGTGAAGAGTGTAAGAATCAGTAGCACAAGATGATCTTCAAAAGATCAGATATAAGCTATGAAGCGTGTGCTACTTTTCTTTGTGTTAAACTTTTAAATGCTCAAGGAATTTTTATATTCGTCTGATAAGAGAAAAGATTTGTTCCTTGAAGAATGATAATAAGCGAAGTGTCGTGTCGAACAAGGATTTGATCCAAGTATATATAATCGACTGAGTTCAACGTTCACAATCAGAGTCTGTCTTCAGATAACTGATACAATCAGCTTTATTACCGAAAGAAGTTCCTGCAGAAAAGCTATAAAACAATCAGTCTTGTTTTATACTTAATTGGGTAAAGTGCATTAAATGACTCCGTATAGTATTTAATGCTGCAATTAATACTAGTACTAGGAACTCTTTAACGGTAACAATTAAGATAACAACGTTAGAAAACGTTCTCTACTGGTTTTGTATTGTTATCACTTTCTACTGGTTTAGTTATAGTAGATCAACAGCTACTGATAAGTTATTCTATTGTTCTGGTCTGCTGGTCTACTGGTCTTAGTTATCATCGCCACAATAAAATTCATGTCTAATAATTTCCCCCTTTATGGTGATGCCAAAACCTAAACAGTAGAAAATTGTTAAATAAAACATATAATCATTTAAACAAACGGATAATGTCAATAAAGTAATAAGATAAAAAATCAATCGGTTCCAATATCCCTGTAAATGATTTCTTCATTCTGAGGTTCTTGATCTCTTTTGTTAGAAGGTTCAGCCTCATCTTCTGTTTGCCTAGCTCCTGCTTGATTTCCTCTATCTCCTCTATCTTCCCCTTTTTTGGCATCAGCGGCAACCACATGGGTAAAGAGGTCATTTAGTCTGCCGAAAATATTTTGAATGCCATCGGTTAGCATCTCCAGATACGGGGTCTGAGAAGAGATGCGATTATCTAATGCAGTGATAGATTGATTTTGAGAGTCAATCTTGGCATCCAAAAGTTCCACAGAAGTAGAGAGTGATCGAAAGAGATCATCATGCTCAGTGATTCGAGTGAGTATATCATTTTGAGCAAGCATGATGGTGCCGTGAGTTCTCAAGATAGCTTGTCTGAAAATGACGGTTTCAGCATACATCTTGTCCATGGTCTCCTTAGTGTTAAAGATGTGTTTGCCCATTCGTTCTCTGAAAGATTGAGCACCACTGAATTCCGAAATGTTTTCACAAGATATACGTTTCACTAAAGCAGAGATGTTGTTGAGTTCGGTTTGTAGAGACTCAATCTGATGTTCCAGGTTAAATGCATCTGATTTCGGGGAGGGAGTTCGCGCAAGAATGCGTTGTTTAATCTCAGAAAGACGAGAGTTCGTCTCAGTCAAAACAGGAAGAGAGACAGTCAACGCAGTAGAAACAAGATTAGCATCCATCAAGGCAGTAGAAGGAGCAGGGTCTGCTGTGCTTTCTGCTGGAATTGCAGAAATAGTAGGTTCATCAGCAATCATGGGAAGAGCAATTTCTTCAGTAGGAACGGCCAAGTCAGAGGCCAAAGCTTCTTCCGTTGGTGCAATAACAGCCTGTGAATCTGAAGGTGCTTCAGTAGAAGGTGCAGAAGGCTGTTCCAGAAGAATGTTCATTTCTGCTTGATGAGCAGCAGAAAACATCTCTAAATTCGGCAGTAAAGAAGTAGCATCTGGTTCTGCTATTTGTTGCCCTGGGTTAGGAGAACCAGAAGGGGGCAATGAAATAGCCGGTGCTGCTTCCAGAGTAGTGGAGACTGAAGGGACAATCGATTCAATGACTTCCTCAACCGAAGCCAGTTCATGCACGGACAATAGTGATGATGACGGAATGGGCCTAGTCGGAGATGCAGGAGTTCTAAGAGCAGCAGCCTTGGGGGAGGCTGTAGTCCTTTCCTCAACTGTCTGATTCTGTTGAAAGATTGGGACAAGGCCAACATGATAGACAATAGGCTCTCCAAAGCCTTGTTCTTGAGCAAGAAGTTGCTCACTCATCTGCTTCAATCTGTCAGAAAGAATCATAATAACATTTTGATCCTGAACAGCAGTAGGAACAGTAGGATCAAAATTTGATTGAAGAACTTTCAGAACCGATTCTAATTTCTGACATTTCAGCTGATCGAGGATAAAATTCCTTCTTCGCAAGGCCTCGATGACATTTTCTGTTTTTGCCAGCTGAAAAATCTTCTTTTCTGCATTCATCATCTTGCCATAATTCCCTTTTGTTTTGAAGTAAGCAAAAGAATGGAATAGTCGGACAAGTATGCCATTCATCAAAGAAACCATGTCATCGTTTGCAGAGGTCTCAATCTCGGCTAGATGAAGATCAACGCCGGTGGTGACAGTGGTCTTGTAACCAAAAATAGGTGGTTCTTCAACCATTTTCCCTTTGCCTTTGTCAGAAGATGAAATAGGCACGATGGGTCGAAAAGCAGAAGACCCGCTTGCTGGTTCTCGAATAACTATTCCAGATGTTGGCTTAAAAACAGTAGCAGTAGAAGGTGCTGAAACAGACGCAGTAGCGTGTGCAGTCGAAGAAGCAGTTGATCGAGCAGAAGGAACCGCTTCTGGAAAGACCTGTCGAATAGGTACTTTCTCAATTTCAGACAGTGCTGCTGTCTTCTTAATTTTAAGAATGGTGCGCGGTTTCTTCTTAGCTGGGGTTGGCACTGCTGGTTGAACAGCAGCAGCAGACTCTTCTGATAATGTTTTGTCTGAATCCGTCGAAATAACCACTCGTTTCTTTGAAATTTTCTTTTGAGGTTTTGAAGCCTCAGAAGCAGTTTCCCCAATTTCCTTCTTCAACGCAACAAACTCCGTCACGGTTGGCTTAGGCCTTAAAGCCAGTACATTTGCAGCATCAATCATGGTGACTGAAGTAGCATCTAGATCACTGGTAGAGGCAAAACCAGCATCCTTGAGCAAAGCGCTGATCTGAACAGCAAAACCAGAACTCCTCCTGACAACCATATCCTTCATAATTCTGAAAATAAAATGACTCCAGTCCACCTTAATCCCCTTAGTGATGGCAGTCATTACTTGAACCTTCTACTTCGTCAACTTGTCGAAGGTGCCAGCTTTGATCAAAATAGCTTTAGCCACAATATCGGCCAGAATCTGATATTCTATTTTGAGCAATTTCTTGTGACAAGAAGGAGTTACTTCTTCTCCAGATGCTGAGAAAGAGCTGAATGCAACAAACATATCTGTCTTTGAAATATCAGAAAGTTCAGATGTACCTGAAAGTGGAAGGAGGAAGGTTGCTCCTAAGTGTGCGGCATCAATAGAGATAGATGCATCTCCTTGAGTATGAACAATCCTTCCTTCATGCAATGTTGCTTTAGCGTAAAATTCCAGAAGAGCATTTTTGTAAATAACTGCTGGTGCTTCCAGGAATTTCCGGAGTCCCGATTTTTCAATATCCTGAAACATTTTCAGGAGATTCTCATCCTTGATGTTGAGAACCGAAGCAAAGTTAACTTGATAAGCGTTAAGGGTGTATGCTCCAGCCATTTCTGTATGTAGATAAAATTGGATAAACTTTGTAGTAGTTAGAGATGATATGAGAGAAAGCAGTAGCTGAATAGCGATAAATATGAAACAGTAAAGTTGAAAAGGTGAAATTTGAAATAGATATACAGTCGTCAAATAAACATAAAGACACGTGTCAGTATATTTAAGGTTGAGTGTTTGAAAAGTTTTGCAGAAACTGTCAGATATACGAAGGATTTGAAAATTTTGAAAAAAGGGCGGGCTGTGCAGACGGTTACTAAAAAAAATCAGAAGAGGATTTGTCATTTTATGATAACGTCTGCTGGAAGTTTCAGGGTGCTGAAATATTTAAACACTTTGACAAAAACCAGCAGACTTGAAGTTTTATCGAAAAGACAAACATTCTCTCTGTTTTCTGAAAAGGTGTCAAACTCTTAGTCTGACTAAGATACTGTTCCCCCTTGGTAAATGCAATTAATAAGTGGTCATAATTGCGACAAGTGACTCTTGGCCATCTCTCAATCTGAGCCGTTGAAAATGAACAGTCGCAATCTTGCGATTCACAAGAGTCTTTGTTCCCTCTATAAATACCTGCATATCTTGAACGAAGTTAAACAGATGAACTTCAAAAAAAAATGAAAACTCAAGTAAAAAGAGAGTTAGAGTTTGATTCAGGAGTCGAAGCAAAATTGTCCAGAGAGAAGTTTGAGGGTATCATTATTTTCGTAATGATCCTTGAAATACACTCCTGGAGTTGTAGTTTCCACAGTCAAGCAGATATGTTGCTTCGATTGAGTTTGAAATGTAGCATCGATTTCTTCCAGAAGCATGCTAATGCAATAAGAGAGTGCTGGTGGATTGATGATGCTGAAATCCTCTATGATGCCCTGTAAGGCATCTAAAAATTACATTAGTGCTTACAAGACCCAAGCTTGCTAGATTCTTTCTAGGCCTTTCTCTTGTTCCTGTTGAAGTACTTTGCAAACAAATAACAGAGAGCTCCTATTACTGAAGACAAACGCTAAATGTAACGCTACTGGTTAAATAGCATTGAAGATCTACTGTTTTTACTTTTGCATCGTGTAATGTACTGAAATGGTTTCTAATAAAGTTCCAGTTTACGTATCTGACTTTCCTTCTGCTTTTCTCCAAATATCTTACTGTTAGTTCAATACGATAAATAAGCGAGTAAGAATAAAAGTTAACTAAGTTAACAGAAAATAATCAAGTTAAATCTATCAAACCAAGAGAATTACGAAAGTAAGAAAACTTATTTTATGGTAAGGGTTTCATGAAGATATCTTCTGTTTGTTGATCAGTAGAAACATATTCCAGACGAATGTTCTTCTTCTGCACATGATCTCTAATAAAGTGATGTCTGATGTCTATGTGCTTTGTTCTGGAAGGAAGTACTGGATTTTGTGTGATTGCAATTGCACTCGTATTGTCACAGAATATAGGTGATTCGGAGGCTTGAATCCCATAGTCTCTTAACTGTTGTTGAATCCACAGTATCTGAGAGCAGCAGCTTCCAGTAGCCAGATATTCTGCTTCTGCAGTAGATGTGGCTATGGAAGTCTGTTTCTTGCTAAACCAGGATATCAGCCTATCACCAAGAAATTTACAAAACCCACTTGTGCTTTTTCGGTCTAGTTTGCAACGTGCATAATCAGCATCTGAATATCCAATAAGATTTAACGATGAATCATTGGGATACCATAAGCCGACATTTTGAGTTCCTTTCAAGTACTTCAAAATACGTTTAGCAGCAATATAATGAGATTGTTTGGGGTTAAATTGAAATCTAGCACAAATGCAAACAGCAAACATGATATCTGGTCTACTGGCAGTTAAATATAATAATGAACCAATAAGACCTCGATACTGAGTTACCTCTACTAGAATACCACTTTCATCTTTATCAAGCTTAATAGATGAGCTCATTGGAGTAGAAGCAGCAGAGCATGCTTCCATTCCAAACTTTTTCAGAAGCTCCTTGGTGTACTTGGCTTGATTTATAAAGATTCCAGTCTCTGATTGCTTAATCTGTAATCCTAGGAAGAATGTTAATTCTCCCATCATACTCATTTCAAATTTATCCTGCATCAATTTTCCAAACTTTGCACATAATTTGGGGTTAGTTGACCCAAAAATAATATCATCAACATAGATCTGTACTAAAAGAATGTGCTTATTCTTGACTAAAGTAAATAAAGTTTTATCTACTGCTCCAATGGTAAAATCATGATCAATAAGAAATTGTGATAGAGTGTCATACCAAGCTCTAGGTGCCTTTTTTAGACCATATAATGCTTTGTGTAATTTAAATACATGATGCGGAGAGAAATGATCGATAAAACCTGGAGGTTATTCGACGTATACTTCTTCTTGTAAAAGACCATTTAGAAAAGCACTTTTCACATCCATTTGATATACTTTGAAATTCTTGAAAGCAGCAAAGGCTAAGAATATTCTGATTGCTTCGAGCCTTGCTACTGGTGCATAAGTCTCATCAAAGTCTATGCCTTCTTCTTGTCTGAAGCCTTGAGCTACCAATCTAGCTTTATTTCTCACCACTGTGCCTTCTTCATTGAGTTTGTTTCTGAATACCCACCGAGTTCCAATGACAGCTTGGTGAGATGGTCTAGGTACTAGAAACCAAACTTCATTACGTTTGAATTGATTCAGCTCTTCTTGCATGGCTTCAATCCAACTAGGATCCAGAAGAGCTTCTTTAATTTTCTTTGGTTCATCCTGAGATATAAAAGCAGCATGCATGTATTCATTAAGCATTTGCCTTCTGGTTCTCAAAGGCGCTGCTGGATTACCAATAACCAATGATGGAGGATGAGATTTTCTCCAGATAAACGGATTTGAATGGAGATCTTCCTGATTTGATATGTTAAGATTGTCTTCTACAGAACCAGTAGTATGTTCTTGAACATCTTCTGCTGGTATTGGTAGATCTAGGTTCTGTACTTCTGGTTCCACTATTGGTGTGTCTGGTTCTGGATTTTGAAGATCCTTGGTATTTGCTTCTACATCATCTTCACTGTCAATTTCCAAGTGAATTCATTCTAACCTGTTACTTAAATCAGATATGTTAGAAATTTCAGCACTGCTGTCTTCATCGAAGACAACATGAATCGATTCTTCAACATTAAGAGTTCTATTGTTGAAGATTCTAAAAGCTCTGCTTACAGCAGAGTAACCAAGAAATATTCCAGCATCTGATTTTGAATCAAATGCAGTCAAATGATTTTTGCCATTATTTAGTACAAAACATTTGCAACCAAACACATGAAAATAAGATACATTGGGCTTCTTCCCTTTCCATATTTCATAAGGAGTCTGGTTGTGTCTTTTGTTGACCATAGATCTGTTTTGCGTGTAACAAGCAGTATTGATTGCTTCAGCCCAGAAGCGCTGAGAAATGTCTGCATCTGCTAGCATTGTTCTAGCTGCTTCTTTTAGAGTTCTATTTCTCCTCTCAGCTACTCCGTTTTGTTGAGGTGTTCTGGCAGCTGAATATTCATGATGAATCCCCTGCTCATTCAAATATAATTCAAGATACTTGTTAGTGAACTCAGTGCCCCGATCACTTCTGATTTTGATGATGGTAGTAGATTTTTCATTTTGAATCCTTTTCAGAAGCTTGATCAAAAGGCTACTGGTTTGATCTTTTTCTGCGAGAAATATTACCCAAGTGAATCTAGAGAAATCATCAATAACAACAAGAGTATATTTCATTCCCCCTAAGCTCATGATGGGGATAGGACCAAATAGATCCATATGCAGTAGTTCCAAACATCTTGAAGTTGATTTGCTATCTTTGGTCTTGAAACTGGATCTTATCTGTTTCCCGAGCTGACAAGCAGAACAAACATGATTTTTAACGAAATTAATGTCAGATAATCCATCAACTATATTCTGCTTCTTGAGATAATTGATTGACTTGAAATTCAGATGATTCAATTTCTTGTGCCATAACCAGTGTTTATTGCTAAGAGAAGCAACTAAGCATGTAGGAGTATTGACATGATTTGAGTTCCAGGAGACTCTGTAAGTGTTGCCTTCTCTCTTTCCGGTTAACACAGTAGTTTCAGCAGAATCTTTAACTATACATGAATGCCTCTGAAAAGCTACAGAATAACCATTATCACATAGTTGACTAATGCTGATTAAATTGTAACAAAGATTGTCAACTAGTAATACGTCATTAATAGTGATGTTACCATGGATAATCTTACCCTTACCCATGGTTCTACCTTTTGAGTTGTCTCCAAAAGTTATCTTTGGTCCAGTACAACTCACTATCTCAGAAAGTAGGTTTTTCTGTCCAGTCATGTGTCTGGAACATCCACTGTCCAGATACCATGTAGAGTTACTGATTTCTGCTTCCTTCTGCTGTTCCTGCAAACACAAATTTTAGTATCTGGTACCCAAATCTATTTGGGTCCAAGCCTTATCAGTCCTTTGGGAACCCACATTTGTACAATTCTTGGTGACTTTGTACTTCGGGTATCCAAAGATGTGTGTGCAACAGAAGGTCTGTTATTTCTAACAGTATGCATACCAAAATGTTGTTCTTCCCTTCTGTTTCTGTTTTCCAGTCTGTATCTCTTCTGAACAGGTTTAGAGTTGTAGTACTGGTAGTTTTTAACCTTCATAGGATGTTGTCTTCCAGAGTTGAATTCTTTTCTGAATCTAGAACTCTGGTAAACTTTTTCCTTAGGTTTAACGTAACCCAGACCATAGTGCATTCTTCTGTTCGTCAGATTTACATTACTTTCAACTGAAGCAGTAGGTACTTCTGGTTCCTGTACCACGCTGGATTTCACAAAATGAATGTATTTCCCTTTGCATGTTTCCAGTGTTGGCTTAATATTCGTTTCAGAAGTGCCTTCATTATTACAAAAACCGAGACCACTCCTATCTCCTGACTGTTTTTGTAATTCTTGCATCTTTTCCAATGAAACAGAAGACTTGTTCCAAGCATTCACCAGTAGCGACAACTTCTGGTTTTCAGAAAGCACCTTCTGGTAATCTGCTTTGGCTCTTTCATTCTCAGTTATTAATTTACTCATCTTAACTTGTAAATCATTGCAGCTGTCTACTTGCAAGCAAGTTAACTTACTGTTCTGATTTTCAATCTTAACTTCTTCAAATGATTGAGAAAGTCTGGAATACTCTTTTACCATTTCATGTAGTGCATCAATCAAATCAGTTCATGTAAATTCATTAGAGTCAAAATCAAATACCTCTCCAGATGTCGAGGTTGAGTCATTGTCCGCCATTAGACATTTGACTTCTTCTGCATCACTATCACTTGAATGACTTTCTGAGTCAGATGACTCAGAACTAGAGTCCGCCCACTTAGATTTGCTTTCTTCGGCAATCATCGCTTTTCGATCTCTTCTGGACTTTTTGTCATTCCTCTTGTGATCCTTTCTCTTTTGGTCATCCTTCTTTGGTTTAGGACAATCAGCAATGAAGTGACCTATCTTTCCACAGTTAAAGCATCCCATATCACCAGATGGTGAATCTTTTTTGAAGTTGCGATTGGGACCCTGATAGGTTCGATGGTTCTTCTTCATGAACCTGGAGAATTTCTTTACAAATAAGGACATTGCATCACTACTGATTTGTTCAGCAGTCTTCTCCATTGTATTGTCAATGATCACAGCAGGTAATGCCTGATGTACAACTGCAGCAGTAGTAGAAGAGGTAGAGGCAGAAGCAGTAAAAGCAGTAGCAGTAGCAGCAAGAGCCTTGGTGGGTAGGCTTGAAGGCTCTTCTCCACTTCTCACTTCCAATTCGAACTCGTAGGCTTTCAGATCTGCAAATAAGTCGTGCAGTTCCAATTTGTTCAAGTCTTTGGATACTCTCATAGCCATTGTTTTAACATCTCATTCTCTGGGTAAAGCTCTCATCACCTTGAGGGCTATTTCTCTATTGTTATACTCTTTACCCAGAGCTGTTAGCTCATTTACCAGGCTGCTGAATCTTTCATCAAACTCATTTAGAGTTTCACCAGCTCTCATTTTCAGATTTTCAAACTTCTGCATTGCTACAGACAGTTTGTTTTCTTTCGTTTGCTCATTTCCTTCACATATCTGGATGAGCTTTTCCCAAATATCCTTTGCAGTAGAACATATTTTAATCTTGCTGAAAGTGTTCTTTTCGAGAGTTTTATACAATATATCCTTCGCCACATTATCAAGATTGGCCTTTTTCTTATCTTCACTGGTCCATTCACTTCTTGATTTTTCGACCATCTGTGGTGCACCGTCAGTAACAGCAACAACTGTGTTAGGATTTAAGATTTTCAGTGGACCATCTGTGATGACATACCACATGTCATCATCTTGTGCTGCAAGATGAGCTTGCATCCTTATCTTCCAGTCGTCAAAATCTTCTTTAGAGAACATAGGGATCTTGCTGAAGTGTGCCATTTGTTGTAGTTTTTCACAAACAAGAATAACCTGCTCTGATACCAATTGTTGAGGATCGAAGTTGAGTTTAGAGGGGGGGTGAATAAACTCTACTCGTTTTTCGTTCTGATGAGGTACTAAAATCCTGTTAAGGATAGTAGTTGATCTTGTGCGAATACTTTCACCTGATTACAATAAAACGTGCGGAAACAATCTGATGAAGTAGTTGAAAAACAATAAAACAGTAGTCAGCAGTTGTTTATGGAAGTTCGAAGATAAACTCTTCTACGTCTCCCCTTCTTCTGTTTCCAGAAGATATAACTAAAAGACTTTGGATATTACAGTACAACTCTTGTACACACCCACTTCAGAAGGACTTACACCTCAGCCTACTGAAACTCTTAGTTTCTCAACTCACAAAAATGCGAAACACAAAGTTCTGAAAAGACTCTTTTCAGATTACAGACTCTTCTCACAAAGTATAAATGATGTAAAGATCGTGAAGAGTGTAAGAATCAGTAGCACAAGATGATCTTCAAAAGATCAGATATAAGCTATGAAGCGTGTGCTACTTTTCTTTGTGTTGAACTTTTAAATGCTCAAGGAATTTTGATATTCGTCTGATAAGAGAAAAGCTTTGTTCCTTGAAGAATGATAATAAGTGAAGTGTCCTGTCGAACAAGGATTTGATCCAAGTATATATAATCGACTGAGTTCAACGTTCACAATCAGAGTCTGTCTTCAGATAACTGATACAATCAGCTTTATTACCGACAGAAGTTCCTGCAGAAAAGCTATAAAACAATCAGTCTTGTTTTATACTTAATTGGGTAAAGTGCATTAAATGACTCCGTATAGTATTTAATGCTGCAATTAATACTAGTACTAGGAACTCTTTAACGGTAACAATTAAGATAGCAACGTTAGAAAACGTTCTCTACTGGTTTTGTATTGTTATCACTTTCTACTGGTTTAGTTATAGTAGATCAGCAGCTACTGATAAGTTATTCTATTGTTCTGGTCTGCTGGTCTACTGGTCTTAGTTATCATCGCCATAATAAAATTCATGTCTAACAAATTATTTTCATATTTTGAAGAGGAACATGAAAATCTTAAATTTGTTTAATTCCCGAAATGTTAAAAAAAGTTATCGTAACTTCTAAATTCCCAAACAATTAAGATTTCCAAACAATAATAAATTTTGGGAATTAATTCCCAAACAATACTAAATCAAAAAATAATGTTACAAAAAAATTAATTCCAAAACAATAATAAATTAAATTAAAAAAAATCAATAACGTTGCCTCTTAGAATTCCCTCGTATTAAGTAACCTGTCAAAGTTAAGCATTATTATAAAAACAAAAATTATAAAACAAAATTAATTCAATAAAAATAAAATAATTTCATACTAATTTTCGATAACAACAAACTTATTAACACAATGTCCTATCGAGCAGAATTTTAATTTACAAAAACTGTCGTCGCAAAAAACGAAAGAAAAAAAAAGAGAAACTAATGAAGAAGAAAAACAAGGAAGACTTGCGCTGAGAAAATCCGAAGAAGTGGTGTTCGAATGGTAAGTCTTCGGCGCAATTTAAATTGGAAAGAGGAGTCACGGGAATGGAAGGCGGAGTCACGGGAAGGTGGAGTCACGGGTTGGGAAAGAGGAGTCACGGGACTCAAAGAATCCACGACAGTCTGTCGCGGATTCTTTGAGTCCCTGACTCCACGTCTGTATATATTTTTTTTAAAAAAATTAGAATCCGGAGTTTTATACACCAAATTGTAAAAATTGTCGCGGATTCTTTGAGTTCATGACTCAACGTCTGTATATTTTTTTTAGAAAAAAAATTAGAATCCGGAGTTTTATACACGAATTGTTATATTTTTACAATCGCCCCACATTTGTAATATTTTAATATATGCTTTTTAAAATTATCTTATTTTTTTAAAAAAACCCTGAATTTGCCCGTTATTTGATCATTTTGATGGGCTTTTTGACGTCTCATGCCTCTTTCAAGATTCAACCCATTCATTTAGGTATATATATATTTTGGTAAATTCATAAATAATACACAAAAGATATGTAAGTTAATCTCTAATAATAAGAAAAATTAAACTATTTCATATTCAATTTAAAACATATGATTTTAATTTTTTTTGTGAAAATTATGGCCAAAGGAGACATGGTGTTTCCCCTTTTTTTCCTTTTAAAAATAATCGTTTTTTCGATCAATCTATTGTATCTATCATTAAATCTTAAATTTTAAAATGGTTTCGAGTTTGAGATTCAATTTTCTATCAATCTATTGTATCTGACATTAAATCTTAAATTTTAAAAAAGTTTCGAGTTTGAGATTCAAATAAAAGTATCACAAGTCACTTAAAAAACAACGAAAGAATTAACTATTTTTATGAAATGAAAAAAAACACACTAAATGGACCGATTGAAAGGGGCGGATGGCCTTGAATATTAATACAATTTTGTGTATCTGCTGAGGAATAAAAAAGTTGCCCTGAAGTCTCTTCAATCAACTCAAGTCGTCCTGGTTAGTCTTCCCACTTTGAACGAATTTTTTATGTTTTTTTTGCTCAGAAAAATCCAAATGATTCGTTATACCGATCGCTTCATATGTAAAGATCTTTTCCGTTTCTCTGCACACAATTATTCTTGTGTGTGTTAGGCACCCCCAATGTATGATTGTGGCGCAGTGATGTGAAGAACCAGATAACACTATGGAATCTGCAGAGGAAACGAAGGAAAACCCATTAAAGAGAATTTCTGAAGCAATGAGTACTCTACCTGAAAATGAACCCATGGATATAGACTTTTCCCTCGAACGAACGGAGTACGTGCCTTGTTTTATCCTTTTCCCTTGAAATTGTATGGGGTTCTCTGAGGTTTCTATAAAGGTTGCTTTTCTTGATATGAAATCAAGTTTGTTTTTTTAATGTTCATTTAATTGTTGAAATTCTTGGTTCTGAGTATGGTATGTTTCTGTGCATGCACATAAGTTATCAAATGAAGGTTGTTACCGCGGCAATGAAAAGAAATACCATTGCTGTTTTGGAAACTGGGGTTGGAAAAATCATGATGTCGGTAATGTTGATTAAGGAGATTGGAGAATCGTTGAATAATAATATTGGCGACAAAAAATTGATACTTTTCCTATCACCCACTGTACATCTTGTACATCAGGTATGTTGTTGATTTTGGGATGGTTTCAGTATTTTAAATTCGATTATTAATGGGTTATTTCCCTTGTACCTCATGTTGTTGATTAGGTGATGGTTTGCTGAAATTAATCTTGAAAGGATTTTCTTGTTTGGTGCCGTGAGATTAGAATTGGAATTAGGAAAATGTTTTGCGCATGTGGGTAGAAGTTTCTTGATTTTGGTTCCAGTTTGAGGCTGTTGTTTAGACAAAAGACTTGTGTGATATATGTTAATGTGAAGTTACGCTAGGTGAACCGGCGTTCCCTTCCCCCATCTTGGCCCAATTTTTTTTATATGTATATTGAGAAATATCCTCGGCCTTTGAAGGTTTCCATTCTCCAAATGATTAACACATTATTGCCTTGCCAACTGGGCACTGCAAATATACACGTTCCAGTGGTCCTTTTTTGTTTATATTCTTATCTGTGAACCCATTTTACTTGAAACAAATGACTTTGGGTTTCTATTAGTTTTTACAATTTTTTCGAGAAAATTATGACTTCTAGAAAGTCTTGTTTTCTGCATGCACCACTCATCTCATTGTTTGTGGTGAATGGCAGCAATGTAAGGAGATAAAATCACATACAAAGCTTGAAGTGGAGGAATACTATGGGGCTAAAGGGGTTGATGATTGGAATGCAGAGACTTGGCAAAATCAAATCAAAGAGCACGATGTTAGTAAATTTTTAGTAACACGATTCATTCTCTTTTTCTTCCATCCTTGACTCTAAGGAGAGAGAGAGAGTTTGTCTAACACGTACTTAATTGATGTCTTATGACCTTGGGGAAAGATAAGTGCTTTGAAGTCCGTCTTTTGTTTTCACTTGTTAGCAGTCAAATATAAAGGTTTCAACTGCAGTTAGTGACCTTTCACATCAGGAAATCGCTAAATGATTTCGATGAACCTATTTTGATTCTTTTTGGAAATAATTTAAAGATAATCGTAAACCATTTCAAAAGTTAGTATGTTCTAATAATTCTTTTATAATGAGGTCTTAAATTGGATGTTGGTTTCTGGGAAATGTTGATCCATGGTTCTTGTTCTCAGGTATTGGTCATGACACCTCAAATTTTACTGGATGCTTTGAGGAAATCATTCTTGAATTTTGAAACATTTTGCTTGATTGTGCTAGATGAATGTCATCATACGACTGGTAATCACCCTTATGCGAAAATAATGAAGGTGAACTTATCTGCTTTATTTCCTATCAATATCTTATTTCTTTGACAGTTTCATGTTGACATTACGTGGTAATTTTTTGTAAATTTTTTTTTTCATTTGCCACAATTTATTTTCACCGATTGAGGACTTATGATTATGAAGGAATTTTATCACAAATCTATAAATAGGCCCAAGATTTTCGGGATGACCGCTTCTCCAGTGATTAGAAAAGGTATAACTTTATTTTATTTGTATTGGGGACTCTTTGATGGATATAAAATCGTGATAAACCAGATTTCAGTATCGCACTTTTGATAACATTTTGTTGCTCAATTGTCATTATTCGATATGTAATTTGGTAATGAAAAGTATGGAGTCATTTAATTAGCTACTTCACTTCCTTAATGTAGATGATTTGATAACTTACACCTTTAATTAATTGTTTTTCTGTGCAATTTAAATTGGGCCTAACTTGTTCTTTTGCCCTGTCTCAACTGAATAGAAGAACCTCAGTTATTTTAAAATAATTTACCTTAGTGCTAAAACAACCTTTTTTTTCCATTTAATTTTTGTACCAATTTTTTATCTCTATTTTCAAGAATTTTCGTGCCTGTAATTGCTCCTTTGCTGATCAGGTGTCTCGTCCATCAAAGATTCTGGGGAGCAAATAATGGAGCTTGAATCTCTCTTGGATTCACGGGTACCATCTTTGTACAACATAGATAAGAGTTGGAAAGTATCATTGTTCTGTGTCCAGTGCCACATGTTAGTTGACTCGTGACTGTGTCCCATTTGGTTACACAGGTTTATACTACAGAGGATACAATGGAACTTGATGAATTTATCTGGGCACCAAAGCAGACATGCAGATTTTATGAGCCGCTACTGCCTCCCCCTATGGAAGTGATAGTAAAACTAGAATCTTCATTACATAAGGTGCTTTTCCTTTTGTGCATTGCTGTTATCATATGCGGGCACACATATATTTAATGTTCAAAAAAAGAAAACTAAAGGAATGAAGTTGGACAATTGAATTTTTCAGTACAATGAAGATACTTTATTACGGGCAACTTTTTTATTTTAATCAAGGGTTAACATCATAGATTGAATGAAAAATTGTTCCAAATGGATTTAGATTACAGATGGCAGAATTCCCTACTCTTGTTGCGTTTATAAGTTCAGCCTTTTGAAATTTTCTTTGATGTGTTTAACTTGTCTAGTTTATTTGTTATAGGTGTGGATAACCTTAATTCTGTGTGGATGTGCAGAATTAAAAATAAATTTTATGTGATGATTAGATTATCATTATTAAATCTTTTTCTTGTACACAAATAACAGCTTCTTACTCATAACACTTATCTATCTTTTGACAGTTTGATGCTGTTTTGCTTGACACGCAAAGGTTGACGACTGAGTACAAAGACATAGACAATAAGTATAAGACACTGAGAGAGACACTGGCAGATGATTATGCAAAAATTTTGTTTTGCCTGAGAAATCTTGGGTTTATATGTGCTTATGAGGTATGAATGTCAATACCTTCTATCTGGAAGATGATGTTTAGTTCCATGCTTCAATCAGCTTTTCACGATCTCTTGCCTGCTGAATTTAGCAATGGTGGCACAGTTATGAACAAATCGAAATGATCTTCACCATATAAAATATATTTTTTTTCTATTTTTAGCATTTAATAGGTTCTCATGTAGAGCTATGTAGTATCTACTTATTAATTAAGTGCTCCATGATCAGAAGACGCTGACTTTCTGAGCTTTATCAACAGAGCTCTGTTCTTGCTCTTGGTTTTAACCTATATGTCAACTTTCTATGCTGTAGGCTGTTAAAGTCTGCCTAGAGAATGTTCCTAAGGTTCTAGAGAAGTGTGAATTATATAGCAAAAGTATTACACAATATGAAAGTTATCTTCAAGAGGCTCTGTCAATTATCGAAGAATCATGCACAGGGGGTAAATTTTTCTTGATTTCATCTTCTCTGGTATTTGAATAAGAAAATATACATATATGGTTTCACTTGTTCTTATCGTGTATCCATATCAATCAAATGGTCTAAAACCGAAACATCTTGACACCCATTAAGTCAAGCTTGTCTGGCGTGAAGCAAAATGGTGCAATAGAAGATGTATACTGAACGTTAGAACATTATTGATGGAAAGAGAGACATAGATTAAGAAATATTGATTACGTCTCAGATATTATCTATTGCAGAGTTTATACGAAAAAAGGAATTAAGTGGAGAAGTAACTAGGAGAACCAAGCAAGAAAGGAAGAGATTAGGGCTTTCTTTATTGAAGGGCGTTGAAATTCGAAAAATACACAATTTTGATGCTTAATTGTAAAACCACATCCCTTAAGTGTGGTTCAAATTAATTGGTCACTGTACGACTGTGAATCTCATTCAGGTGTGTTTCCTGACTTCTAAATCTTGTACGGCTTGGATGCTCCATTCAAAATTGAAGATTCTCTTCATTGAAGGGATATATATTGCTTTTGTTCAAAAGATGGTGGCTTCCTTGTGGTGGATAAATGGAAAGTTAAAAGATAATTATATGAAATGGACGAGACGAGCATTTTTTAAAAAAATTCTCGATTACTAGGCCGATGGTGATGGAAATTGTCCTCTCAAAGTTAGCATATGAAAATATGAAATATCACCTTATTTTTTAAGTTTTGGACATTAAGAGCCAAAGAAGGGAGGGCAAGGCTCATTGATTCTCACTGTTCTCATTTATTATTGTTATCTCAGAGCATAAAAGGCTTGTAGATGTTGTAAATGGCGGGTCATATGCTGCAGACATTGGCCTAATATCTTCAAAACTACATGAGCTACTCGAAATATTTAGAACATTTGGGTAACAAGTCTAGCAGTTTTATTCTTTATCTGTACTAATAAGTATCCAAGTTTAATCTGTTCGATGTAAAATTTACCTTTTTGCTTTTCACACTGTTTCATCTACGAATGCAGAAAAACAGCGGAAGTCCTTTGTATTGTATTTTTTGAAAGAATAATTGCTGCTGAAGTGATTGAAAGAGTGATAAAGAAGGTTACAGATCTGTCCCATGTTAATGTTACATATATAACTGGAAGTAACTCTGCAGTTGGTGGACTCTCACCAAAATCACAGAATGAAGCACTAGAATCACTTCATTCTGGGAAGGTAGTCATTTTAGACTTAGAAAGTTCGATTTATTCTCTACCTTTTTCTCGTTAATGTGCAAACTTTTCTAGGTCAATCTTTTATTTTCAACTGATGTGGTTGAAGAGGGATATCAAGTGCCCAAATGCTCCTATGTCGTTTATTTTGATCTACCAAAAACTGTTTGTAGTTATGTTCAGTCACCGGCACAAGTTCATCTAAAGGATTCTCAATACATCATCTTGCTTGAAAGGTGACATAATGATCCATGATTTTCCAAGCTTTTTGATCATGGTATTGACTTCATACTGAAAGCAAAAACCATGCTTTTATGTTTTAGAGTAGGGATTGTAATTTCCTCCGAACTCGTTGGATGATTCGATATCCGACCCGAATAGAAGAGGATATGGAGGGATTTTTAGATCCGATTAAATAATTGGGTAATCGGGTATGGAGATTTTCGGGTTTGGGTATGGAGACGAGTTTGATATAATCCGACCCACACCCGACCCGAATACCCGTTTAAATTAAATATATATATATGTATATATATATATATGTATATATATAGTAATTATATTTATTTATATTAAAGATTTATCTACTTAAATCCAAGTATATCATATATATATAGTAATTATATTTATTTATATTAAAGATTCATCTTCTCAAATTCAAGTAAATCGTTACTTTTTCTTTTCTCTTCCTCAATTTTATGTTTCAAGGTTTTACCGCTCTTTTATTTTTCATTCAATTTTTCATCTTCTCTATTGGTAAGTTTATTCCATGTGTGACTTCAAAAATTGAAAAATATTTTATTTTTGTTGAATTGCGTACTTTTATTCAACTAATATAAACTATTTTTAATATTCTGTTATTTTTTCTATAAAGTTTATTTTGCAAATTTTTATCATTAATAATTTTTCATATTGTTCATTTAAATAATTTTTTAAATATCATAACTTCATTGAAATAATTTAAATTTGAAAAAATTCAATTGTACCCATTCTCTACCCATTACCATCCCTATTTTAGTGGAAACAACAAGCAAATCGATCATGCGTCCTTCATTACCAGGAGTGAGATTTCTACGGCACCTACAGGCATGAATAGGGATCCTGATGGTTGCGTGATAGAAACTTCTATTATGAATGAAGAAGCTATGTATTCTGTAAATGTGACTGGAGCATCGGTGACTGCAGATTCTAGCATCAGTCTTATAGATAGATACTGCAAAAAACTCCCCAGAGACAAGTATGGAAGTTCTTTTCCTTTTTTAATCAAAATGGAAAATTTCTGATTTTATGCTTTGGTTTCATCATTGTGCCGCTTTTATGACATAAATTGATTGGGTTAAACTTCATAAATCCTATGCAGATACTTCGTTCCAGAACCAAAATTTGAGTTTTTGCAGGAGGGTAACTTGTACAGGTGTAAACTTGTTTTACCTCCCAATGCGGCCTTTCAAACTATGATTGGTCTTGAAGCTACCAATTGCCATATGTCTAAACAGCTTGTTTGCTTGGATGCGTGTAAGAAGTTGCACGTGATGGGAGATCTTAATGATCATCTTCTTCCTTATAGTGAAGACTCTCCGAAGAAAGACTGCATGAATGATGTCCAAGTAATATCTTCAGGGGCAGGTATGCTTACTTGATTTCCTAATTTTCTTTTTAATTTTTTTATAGTATTTAATGCCTTTTGTGCCTGTTGCAAATTTGCAATGCTTCTAGGAACAACAAAGAGAAAGGAGTTACACGGTTCAGTTGGCATACGCATGTTGTCTGGAACTTTGGGAGTTAAACTTGATGATGCCACTTTTTATGCTTACAAAATGGACTTTTCTTGTAACATTACTGAAGAGAAATTTTCCAGTTTTGTGCTTCTATTGGAGTCAAAGATTGACGGTGATGTGGGAAACATTG
The DNA here is from genome assembly GCF_022965805.1 of Primulina eburnea. NCBI lineage: Eukaryota > Viridiplantae > Streptophyta > Magnoliopsida > Lamiales > Gesneriaceae > Primulina > Primulina eburnea. Next base: position 37,590,687 of record NC_133104.1, on the reverse strand, counting down.
AAGTGGAATTGTACTTGATTGCAAAATTTGTTAGATCTTCTGTGTCGTTTTCCGGTCTTACAAATTTGGATGCTAAACAGGTTTCTAAGTTAAATCTGACATAATTTCCATCTAAATCTATATGGTCATTCCACTATTTGTTCTACTCTACCAATTCAATTTAGTAACTATATGTTTTTCCAACAGGTGGCAAAAGCAAAATGCTTTCAAGAACTGATGTTTAATAGTTTATTTGGCAAACTGTTTGTTAAATCATCATCCGGACAGAGGAGGGTTTTGCTTAACAATGAGGAATCCTTATGGGATTTGTCTAATAATTATTTACTATTACCCCTGGACTCAGTGGATAAGGCCAGTCAGGAATGTGTGATGATTAACTGGACAGGGATTGATTCTTGTGTTTCAGCAGTAGAATTTTTGAAAAAAAATGATTGGTTAAATTTGCAGCAATCTGAAGCCATTGACAAAAGCTCATCAGCTCACATGAGAGATTCGGTTGTTACTGAATTAGATGGCAACGTGATTCACTTGGCCAACAGATCTGCTTCTGTGGACAACCTCAAGGGGATGATAGTTGTTGCCATTCATACTGGAAGAATTTATTCTATTTTGGATGCTGTTGCTGATACCTCTGCTGAAAGCCCATTTGAGAGAGGCTCTGACACAAACTATTTATCTTTTGCTGATTATTATAAGAAAAAGTGGGTCTGTAGTGATTTGATATTTCTATTCCACACTTAGTTTCCCATTATTTACTCGTACTTTTGATCAGGTATAAAATTCTTCTAAAATATCCAGAGCAGCCTCTGTTACTTCTAAAGCAGAGCCACAATTCACACAATCTTCTTGTGGACTTTCGAAACGAAGGTTTGTGAAGTTTCTTGTCGCAACTTTTACCACTTTCTTGTTTATGATATTTTGTAGGTTTCCTTGTATGTTTGAATTGACTCATTTGCTGTGTGGCTAGAACTTCATGAACTGAAAGATCCACTCTAACTCCTTTTCTGTAATTTTCCTTTTTAGTATGTTCTGGGATCACTACATTGCTCTTTTCCTCATTGTTTCCTTTATTACCATAACCCTAGCTGATTAAACTTTGGAAATTTTAACCTGGACCCTATCTGCATTTTTCTATTGGTCATTTGGTTGCTTAAGTTTCTTTGAGATCTGTGAATATACCTCAATCAACTATTCATACACCTTTTTGCAACTTCCGTTGTGAGAATTTTCTTAATTTTCTGGTGCTTCTTGTAAACATAAACCAAAAGGTGGTGGGAAAATTGTTGTGCAAAAGCCACAACAACCTGCACGCATACCGCCAGAACTTCTCGTTGGAACTGACCTCAGAACAGATGTAATGAAGTCATTCTACTTGTTACCTTCACTAATGCACCGAATGGGGTCTTTGATGTTGGCCAGCCAGCTTAGGGAAGAAATAGCACATCATACTGGCGAATTAAATATACCAAGCTCGGTGGTATGTGCCTGTATAGCTGTTAATGATTGACTTTTATGCTAATTCCTTTGGTATTTAATTATTAAATCTAATAATTTCATTCATGATCAGATTTTGGAAGCTCTCACTACACTAAGATGTATGGAACGTTTCTCCATGGAGAGGTTGGAATTACTCGGAGATGCAGTTTTAAAGTATGCTGTAAGCTGCCACCTCTTTCTCAAGTATCCAAAGAAGCACGAAGGACAATTATCTTCTCATCGTTCCAGGATTGTTAGTAATTCAGCACTTCATAAAGTCGGAGTCGATCGCAAGTTGCAGGTGGAACTTAATTTTCTTTGTCATATGCTGCTAGCTTTTGGGAACTACGAAAGTAAGATGAAAATATAATTGTGGAAGTATTTGAAGAAAAATGTGTATTTTATTATTCCTGGAAATGAAAACATTTCTCGGAAACATAGAAAAACATTGTCTAAGCTCATGAGAGGTGACCAAAAAATAGTTTTATGCTGTAATACGATCTTCATGTTATATATTTGAAATTAATATTCTAGGTGTCATGTGGATGTTAGTCGGACATTGGGCATTAAATGCCGAAAAATAATCTCTCAAGACCAATTCGATAAAGAGAAAGGGAATTGTGCTGTGATGGTCTTGAACTTATGATCTCTTGGTTTTAATGTCATGTCGGAATCATTTTTCTAAAATTTGTGCTCATGGGAGGTGGCGAACAAGTTTTATGTTTTTACACTTTGGTTGTCGGTTCATTTATTTTTCTGTTTTTGTTATTTATTATAGGGATATATCAGAGATTGTGCACTGTTTCTTTTATTTATTATAGGAATATATACGAGATTGTGCATTTGATCCACGTCAGTGGACCGCTCCAGGACAGCGCTCAATATGGCCTTCTCCATGCAATCACTTTGTGGATACAAGGGAGGTTCCTTTGGATGACAAATTTTTCACCGAGGATGTAAAAATAATGGTTGGTAAAACGTGCAATAGAGGTCATCGATGGATGGGTTCAAAGACCATATCTGACTGTGTTGAAGCTCTAATTGGAGCATATTATGTTGGTGGCGGGTTAACTGCTGCCCTTAGTTTGATGAAGTGGCTAGGCATAGAGACTGGATGCGAGCCTTCATTGATAGATGATGCCATTAAAGCCGCTTCTCTACATTCTTATGCTCCACATATTGAAGCTATCAACATTCTAGAGTCGAAGATTGGCTATAAATTTAATGTCAAGGGATTGTTGCTAGAGGCCATAACTCATGCAACTAAAGGTGTTGACCATTGTTACCAGGTTTGAATCCAAAAAAAAATATATATATAATGTCTTGTGCGCTCTGATTGTTATCATAGTTTTTTTGCTTTGATATCAGTACTCCCGTAAGAAAATATGTTAAAGCCGTATAATTCTTCTGAAACTTACCTAAATGTTAAACTTGTGTTGATATAGCATAATGATAGAAAAATGGAATTTGAACAAGGTGATCTATACGAGTAGGGTCATCAAATTCAAGTTTAATTTTATTTTTTGTACTGGATTACTTTATCTTCATTGTCTTACCACTAGTAGAGAATAAGAACAACGAAGTTAAAATAGACATTTTAGTAAATTCAAACTCATCGTAATATCTCACATTTTCTGAAATGATTTTGCGGAAAATAACACAACATTTCTTTTAGAGAATTTACATCACAACTAAATCTTCTAAAATCTACGTTTTCTGCTATTTAACATTTACAGCGGCTGGAATTTCTGGGCGACTCTGTACTGGACATACTTGTCACGAGGCACCTTTATGAGAATCATAAAGATATCGATCCAGGGGAGTTGACAGATTTACGTTCCGCATCTGTGAATAATAACAACTTTGCATTTGCCGCTGTGAGACACAACCTTCAACCACACCTTCTGCATGGTTCAGAGTGTCTCGGAGATCAAATATCTTCATTTGTCAAGTCTGTTTCTGGTATGAGCAGCATGACATTAACACCGGAAAACATAGCTCCTAAGGTGAGGTTTATTTAATGTAAAAGTTTTAATGACTAATGAATACTGACTTCCAATCATCAGAACATGCTTTTACTGTTTGATCTTTATCTAATCTATTCTCATTTGTTTTACTAGTTTCTTGACTATTTTCATTTTCTGTCTTAGGTACTTGGCGACTTGTTTGAAAGTATAGTTGGGGCTATTCTTATTGATTCTAAACTAGATTTGGATGAAGTTTGGAAGGTTGTTGAACCGCTTCTATCACCGATTGTGACTCCTGAAAAGCTTGAACTTCCTCCTTTCCGCGAGCTAATTGAGTTATGCGACTCTCTTGGTTACTTTGTCAAAGAAAATTATACTCCAAAAGGAGATGTCATACATGCAGAACTTAGTTTACAGCTTGAAGATGTGCTCTTGAATGGGCAAGGTTCTGGGCCCAACAGGAAAGCTGCAAGGGGGATGGCAGCTCTTCGTTTGTTGAAGAAATCAGAGGTTGTTTTCTGCTTGAATTTATAAGAAATTTACTCTTCAAAATACTATAATTTATTTCCTAATTTTCACATTTTCCTACTCTACCAACTCTAGAATGCAGTAAGCAAAGAGCAGAGGTAATACATTATTTGCAAGATGCATATTTTGTCGCTGTATGCTATATGTACCTCAACTTCTTTGGGCATTTTGTCATGTTATTACCACCTTAAGCACCCCTATTTGGTAACTTATGGAGGGAAAAAATTGATCCTACTGTTTTGTGTGACTTGACTATGCAGCACAATTATGAAATATGGCACTTGGACTACTGCTCTACAGGATAACAGATTTGGGTTGTAACTGTGTTAACATTTATATCTTTTATATGATGACAAACACTTGGTTCAACAGGAACTAAGTGCACATTATTAGTAACTGATAAAATATCAAATGTTATCTGAGAGGTGCTTGATTTAGATGTTTTGATTTGATGGCAGGCCAGAGGAATTTCATTTTCCCAGCGTAAAAATCACCAGCCGGATCAGGGCTCTGATGTTAACATCAGATCCTCGACATGCAGTGAAGGTTCTGATTCTGTAGCACGCAAAAAGCACAAGATAACTCAGTTGCAGCCAAATATTCTAAGTGATCCATTGAACAGGGAATCCACTGAAAAAGCCAGTTATTCTAAAGATGTTGACATTCCCGGTATTTGTCTTCAAAAAACCATATGAAAAAACAGTTCATTCATCAGTGCTTGTACCTGAAATTTTTTTGTGACATTACCTATATTTGAATAGATATACTTGTACGTCAAATGAAATTCCTATGAGCTAATACATATAGGCATAGTTTCAATTTATATTCTCCATACTGTTGGGTGCTGATCACATAATATTTTCACATGTTAAATATATCTCATATTTTGCGACACTTTCTTTTTCAACAGTGCTGCCTCCAATTAACATGAAGAAAGGAGGCCCCCGTACCTCACTTCACGGCCTCTGCAAGAAACTTCAATGGCCATTGCCTTCTTTTGACACCATGGAGCAAAAATCAAGGTTAGCATAACTTAGATGTTTGAAAAATGCCTGATTTAGCGTCATTCGATATTAAACATTCATGAATAAAGTTAATCTTTGGTTTACAGGACTCTCATTGACTTTGGCAACATAAAAGGCTTCAATAGTTTTGAGTCAGAAATCAGTCTTGCTATACCAGATTTCGGCGTCATTAAACTCACAGGGGAAGCGAGGGCTGATAAGAAGAGTTCATTTGACTCAGCTGCACTTCTGATGATGTATGAACTGGAGAGACTGGGGAAGATTATTATTAGTGAATAGATATATAGAACAATATATGGTGTCACATTCTTTTAAATTGGTAACGTGATGACAGTGCAGATTTCGAATATACGATTTTTCTATAAATTTGTTGGGCATTATATTATATTAATAGTAGGTTTTTTGAGAGACGGTCTCACGAGTCTTTATCTGTGAGACATGTCAGCCCTACTGATATTTACAATAAAAAGTAATATTTTTAGCATAAAAAGTAATACTTTTTCATGGAGTACCAAATAAGAGATCCGTCTCACAAAATACGATCCGTAAGACCGTCTCACACAAGTTTTTGTCTTATATTAATTATAAAACATTATATTTCTACTAAAGAGCAAACTTTTTAATAACAAAGTATGCGTACGCAGATCTTACTTGCATTTCAACTTGAGGAAACAAATATTTGAATAAGAATAATAGTTTTTTAAAAGTATATTTTATAATTATTTTCTTTTTGTCGAGATAAATTTTAAGCTCCAAAATATGCTTTTTTTAAAATAATCTCTAGCTTAATTAAAAGTAAAGGAATACATGTAGAAATTTTGAAAATCATTTTGTCAAATCTATTAATTTTTTTAAAAAACTTTTCTACTATAAACTTCAAAGTTTTAATAGTAAAAAAAATCAATTAGTAATAAATTTAAACGTAAATATTCTCTCTTTAGAACTAATTAAACAATTATATTAAAAATTAATCGATATTTTTGTGCAGTATATGTGCTTTATTCACCAAGATAGATGAAATGACAATTAATATTGATGACACTATTTCAACTAAGATATCTTGTTGACACAACGATTTGAGGCAAGCTTCTAATTAAAACATAAATAGGTTGACAGAAACATAGATAAAAACATGGTAACTAATGAAGCACAAGTGTATCATGTCGGAACTATCTCTAATACAAGGTTGTTCAGGAACACAAATCATTCAACCACCAATTAGCAGAAATTAAGCGTGTAGGATTTTCAGAAATGGTCTTGTAGAATAGGCTGCATGGGCTGCAATCGAAAGGCGAGGGCGGGGGCGGCATCTGGCTGTGGCAGGCTTCATAGTTTACAACCCCAGCTTGATGATCATAGAATACCTGGCCATGGCCTTCCATAACATGATCACCACCGGTATCCATTGGATCCAGATGTAGCTGAGGCAGAAATTTAATTGATGTGTTTTAAGGGTGAAACATATAATTTTACAAAATAATATATTAATTGGCTTTAACTTTTTTGTTTGATGATTGAACTCATGGTACCGGTTTATCGGTAAATATATACCAACTTGAACTGTAGGTTCTGATTCTCTTCCTCTATCATCTCATTCTGCAACAATGTTCAGCCAACATGCATAGAAGTATTTAACAAGTTCATGCAATATATAATTGAAAATCACATGGATGTATGTATTTGGTCATACATGTTTCCTCATCATACTCACATGTTCCATCTGTAAAAAAGCCAAGTATTGCATGAGATTGTATGGTTATGAGACAGTAGATATCTAATGATTTAGCAAGTCCAATCGAAAAGATTTCTGACAATTAGAATTATCGAAGGGTCTCGATCTGTTATTGATCCCGGAATCTGGCTTGTTTTTTAAATGAAATTTACCACATTCAATAGTGAGTGGCCGGTTTACCCAGCATTTTTCCTTGCGAAAAACACACAGTAAACCAGGAGAAAGAGGGGACCTGTTTGGTTTTGAGAGCTGATATCCCGTTTGTTAGAGCTTCTTCTAAGACCATTAGTTCTTTGTAATTCAAAGTAGTGATGTCATCTCCTTTCAAATGCCTAAAATTGGAGAAAACAAGAGATATAAGACCGAAAAATATTACAAAAAGAGGGTTTTCCAAGGGGTATATGACTTGGGAGCGAACCGGTAGGGGCTAATATAAAGGTCAGCCGCAGATAGAAATATTTTGTTTTGCCCCTGAAAGATAAGGGTTCGTTAAGGGGATGTTGCACTAAGGAGGGACTAAAGACCCCGATAGAAAAATAAGAAACGTGTTAAGATTGGAACTTGGACCTAACTCAACCCCACAAGCTAGCTCTAGAGGGGAGGATTGTCCAAGTCCATATATACAACTCTCAGGTTCTACCGTTATGTGTTGGACTGCATGCCTATAGTTAGGCCATCTGTTCTGCCCATAATTGGGTCATTTGTAAACTCCACGCTCCAGATGTTCATTCCTGGACGTGAGAGAGATGTGTTAGTGAAAGAAAGAATAGATATATTATGGAGATGACAAGATGTATGTTGCACGAGAAGAGTTTTCCAAAGAAATTTTGGGCAGAAGCAGTAAACACAGCTGTATTCCTTCAAAACAGACTTCCTACAAGGGTAGTCAAAAATCAAACACCATTTGAAGTCTGGTATGGATACAAACCAACCTTAAAATTTCTTAAAATATTTGGTTGTTTGTGTTACACTCATGTTCCGTAGAGCAAGCATGACAAACTTGACAAAAGAGCATCACCAAGCATCTTTATAATAGGCTATAGCGATGCGAGTAAAGCTTATAAAATTTTCAAACCACGAAATGGGAAAATTGTTGTAAGCAGAGATGTGCATTTCGCGGAAGACAAAAAATGGGACTGAAATATTTCAGCAAATGAGGACAAATTTTCACAGCAACTGAAATTTCAACATCTGACTAATGGTGAAATATCATATCAAATTGATGATGACTGGAAAAATGAAGCATTTGATGATGCTCCTATTAGAGGCACTCGATCTCTTTCTGAAATATATCACAGGTGCAACATAGCAGTGTGTGAACCAGCAAGTTATGAAGAAGCCAAGAAAGATCAAAATTGGATGGTTGCAATGAAGGAGGAGTTGTCCATGATTGAAAAGAACAAAACTTGGTATCTTGTGGAGAGACCTCAAGATAGGAAAGTAATTGGAGTCAAATGGGTGTTTAGAACTAAACTCAATGCTAATGGTTTAGTTCACAAGTACAAATCAAGGCTAGTGGTGAGGGGTTTTGCACAGATATTTGGTGTTGACTACTCAGACACTTTCGCACCAGTTGCTAGGCTCGACACCATCAGAAGGCTACTTGCAATAGCTGCTCAAAAAAAGTACTGGAGAGTCTACCAGTTAGATGTTAAGTCAGCCTTCTTGAATGGTGACTTGAAGGAAGAAATTATGTTGATCAACCTGAAGGATTTGTGAAGAAAGGAGAAGAAGACAAGGTTTATCTTCTCAAGAAGGCTCTTTATGGCTTGAAGCAAGCTCCAAGGGTTTGGTACATCAAAATTGATGATTATTTCCTGAGCTTGGGATTTGTTTCTCCGAATCAACTTTGCATGTAAAACAAGAAGGCAATGGGGTTCTTGTTATATCACTTTATGTTGACGATTTTTTAGTTACAGGATCCAACACAACACTTGTAAAAAACTTCAAGCTCAAGATTATGAAAGTTTTTGAAACGACAGATCTTGACATAATGACATTCTTTCTTGGAATGGAAATTAAGCAAAGAGAGCATGAAGTCTTCATGTGTCAGAGGAAGTATGCAAAGGAAATCGTGAAGAAGTTCAAATTTGAAGATTGCAAAGAAGTGAGTACACCAATGAATCAAAAGGAAAACTTGTGTGAAGACGATGGTACTGATAAAGTGAATGAAAAATTTTTTAGAAGCTTGGTGGGATGCTTGATGTATTTGACAACAAGACCAGACATTATGAATGGAGTAAGTATTCTATCTAGATTTATGCATTGTGCAAGTGAGGTACATCTAAGGGTTGTCAAGAGGGTGATTCGATATGTTAAAGGTACAACTGATCTTGGAGTCAGGTTCACAAAAAGCAAGGAGTTCAAGCTAGTAGGATTCTCAGATAGTGATTGGGGAGGATCAGCTGATGACATGAAAAGCACCTCAGGTTATTGCTTTAGTTTTGGGGCTGTCATTTTTTCATGGTGTTCAAGAAAACAAGAAAATGTAGCACAGTCCACTGCAGATGCTGAATTCATTGCTGCAGCCTCAGCTGTTAATCAAGCAATATGGTTGAGGAAAATTCTAACAGATCTCAACATGGAGCCAAAGAAAATCACTGAAATTTTTGTTGACAACCAAGCAGCCATTACTATCTCAAAAAATCCAGTGTTTCATGAGAAAACTAAGCATTTCAACATTAAGTTGTTCATTGTGAGAGAAGTACAGAAAGAAGATGTTGTAACACTGCTCTACTGCAAGTCTGAAGATGAACTGGCAGATTCATTCACAAAGCCACTACCTTTCAACACGTTTGGGGTTCTTAGGCAGAAAATTGGAGTTTGCAGTTCCTAAAGCAAGGAGGAGTGTTGAGAATTTGCTTTAGTTTCTTTAAGAATAAAAGTCCACATGTGCACGATCATATGTGTTTTGAATTAGTCTTTGATTCAGTTATATTGTCCTAGTCTTAAGGAATTAGTTAAGTCATTTGTTATTTTCGTTTTTAAATATGTGATTGAATATAACATTTCTGATGAGAAAATCTACATCAGACTTGATTTACATTTGTTCTTCTCTAAAATTCCTTCAGCAATATGTTTTTTACAACAACAAAACGGATCAGTTAATAGACCTTAGCTCAATCTGCATGTTGTCACTCTCTTTCTTGATTCTGTTGATTTCATTGTCCAAATGCTGTTTTTTTTTGTCAAAGTTATTGCGTGGAAATTCATCAAATCAATCCATCAAACCAAAGACATGTAATAAATGCGACGAAGTAATTTGTTTTTATAAGGTAAACTAATTAGTCCTAATTTAATTTAAAGCCGTTTTTAATTTTCTTCGCGCTAACAGGTCAAAAAAGGAGATCATCACAAACTCTTTTGTGCAAAAAGTATTTCCCATCTGGATCTATTTAAGTACATCAATTCAAGGTCTCACGGATGAGCAAACAAACTGAAAAGATATATTGTATTCATAGGTTTCTTTCATAAATTTTGCAAACATAGGGAGAAAGAGAGAGCCATATCTTTACCAGATCTGTTCATGATGTAACATGCATCTCATGCAGTTTTTTTGGTGTTCATATCAATCATGGTTAAAGTACTAAATCACTTGGGAATGAGGAAAAAAGGTGGACGGGACAAGGGTTAGGCTCAGATCCAGAGATAGAAAACTAGCTTCATACATAAGACTAAATATAGTATTATAAATCTTTCACAAAATTCTTCATTTGAATATTCTTAAATAAGTTCAGCAAAAACTCTTGTTTTTGTTTTCAACTAATTAAAGTTGCCCCAAAAAATAAGTGTAAACTTGGAGAAATCTTGAATATCACTAGGGTCAAGTGATAAACACGGCATAAGTACCTCGTGTTTAGCATCCCATAGCCTTTTCTCAGAAAGCTTGTGGTACTGCTCCAAAATGTCTGATAACCTTCAGAAACAGATCAAGATATTTATTACTGAAACATCAGCAACCAAAAATAAACCTAGTTGTATTTACAAAGAATATTAACTGTTAAATGTAATTTACATGGCAAGAAACGAAATTAAATCTATTTTTTCCTTTTTCAATAGTTCTTACGTGATGGAAGGGCTGCAAAACTCATGCATCTTTCCAGATGTGGAGAAGATGATAACAGAAACTTGAGAATCACAGAGAACACTGATCTCCTTAGCTTTCTTAATGATCCCATTTCTTCTTTTTGAGTAAGTGACCTGTCTGTTGCTTGAGTTTTCATTTCTCTTGATCTCAATCTTGCCTCTACCCGTTTCTTCAGCACCAACTTTTCAGCCCTTTACTTTTGTTTGCAGAAAAACCTCGAAGGAAAAAATGAGATCTTGAAATGGTGATGAGGTAAGGGAAGGAGGTGGGGAGGGGTAAACATGGTAAGTCGATGGCATTTTCGATTATAGGATTGAGAGACAAGGAACTTTCCAGAACCTGTGCGCAAATGGTTCTTTTACGGGTGAATGACTTAGCCAAGACAAGTGTTAAAATATGTTCCACAATACATTCTCAGTTATACGTAATTATAAGATCGAAGAAGGAGATAATTCACTAAATACGTGAAAAAAATTCCAAAATGTATGCAATGTACATGATAAAATAACTTAGCTTGTATCTATTTTTATGAAGCATTAATATCATATAATTAGGTTTCTTACTTCAGTTATTACCAAGTGTTTAAGGTTGGTGCATGCAAACCTGAGATTCGACTTTAATTCTGAGAGTATTGTGACTAGTGTGAATCCTTAACCATCAAATCAGACGTCAGTATTGGGCCATAGCCATTGAAAGAATGAGTTAGAGTGAGAAATGTTTTTCTTTATATTGAATCCTGCACATCGAGTAAACTCTCGATATAATATAATAGCTTGCAAACCACGTTAGTCAGACATCCGATAAAAAGAGTTTATATGGTTTTCGATTGTTGTGAAGATATTTCGATATACATAAATTTTTTATAATTGCAAACATTGTTTGAATACAAAGTTTATTCTACAGTTGTCTTGGAACATTCAGAAAAGTACGTGGAAAAAGAATAATACGATGCATATAATTAATTGCTATAGTTAATTCTCATTACAAATTAATCAATGTCATGAAAATATAGTTGCAGCTTCTGTAGTATAGTTATGCCTGTTTACATGAGGTCCATTGTAATTACAAAACCAGAACCTTGAAATCTGCTCTGCGAAATCTAAAGCCAATTCCTTTAGCACTTTTGAACTGTGAAAAAGGCTCATCTGATGATCTGAGAACTGGTGTTATCTCGGATCAGTTGCCTATGGTGAAATTTCAACTACAATGGTGTTATGCTCTGATCAACAGCTCGTAAACATTACTAAAGTTATCACCGGATACATGTTTCAACATTTCAAATCTGTTTCGGTTGCCAAGAAAATCAATCCTTTTGAACTCAAGGGAACCAGAGTAAGCAGACCGTAGCCTGTCAGCATGTCTAGAGTCGGTGTGGATGGCAAGTTCGATTTCCTCGTCAGACATATGCTCCTGAGAATGAGGAAATTATCTATTTATATCTTGAACTTTGACCGAATGAGAGGAAAAAAGGACGATTTTTAGACTCTTAACACATGAAATAGTTCTGTATAGATAACTACCTGGTAAAATGAATGGATATGATCCAAGATCTGCAAACATGTGAAGCCATTACTGCTGAAGAATGTTTTTGACCGAGGGCCCAACTCGGAAAATCGATCAACTGGAAACATTACAGTGAGGAAATGGCTTTTGAAAACTAACTCGAACTTCTCACTGCAATTTAAACCACAAATGCAGAAATGGTATAATAGAAGAATCAGCATATGACATTTGTAAGAATAGCACAAAATGGATCTAAATCAAAGTGAGGTCCGCCCCCAAAAGAAAAATAATTTTGAATAGTGGATCCGGATATTTTCATGATGCTATGAATCTCCATCCGATCAGGCAAGAAAGCATAAGAAAGTCAAGGAATATTCAACAGCTTCAACATCTAGTAAAAAGATGATGCAGGTATGGATGAAAAGAGAATCTAGAGTACGTACAACCTTTCTGTGAGCAAACGGGATAAGTTCACTAATGATGTCTGAGATTCCTTTCCGTCAAAGAAAAAGGATCCTTGATCAGCAATGCTGTTGTCAAACATGGAAGAGTCCCTATGTTTAGAAGCTGTCGAGGTTGGCTCGGATATTGACCAGCTTATGGAATCTAAAAGCCTGCTGGGGGTTATCGGTCCTAGTGGATCTTGACATGTCTGGAAACATAACCAAATTAAATATGCAGATACTGTATCACGAGATGGACCGATATAAAACATAACATGGAAGTCATGCTTTACTATTAAAGTATAACCCCACGTTGATGGATGCTTGGTTACCCTTTTACATGTCATGTCATATCTAAAACTGGCAATGGATAAAATGCGCATCTTTTCAAACTGGGTAATGAAAATTTCAAAGATATCGTCAGGAAAAAAACAACTTTCATAGAAGACTAAAACAAAGTGTTTAGGCACCCTAAACAAATACAAATGAAATAAATGACTAATGGCAGTAGCAACGCCTGCGGTTTAACCTCAAAAAATGCATGCATGCATGCCATGAACGGAACGCATTTATGTTTTTCTAAGTCACGAACAAAAGAACAAATTACTAAAATAAAGCCTAAATGAACAAAACTGACCTTCATTTTCTGATTCCGGCGCTTTCTGACCCCATCTTTAGCCAGGTTCACTTTCATTTGCCTTTCTTCACGGCTAGTTTTAATCATGGGACTAGGAACATTTCTGGGGCTAGATACTTTCTTAACTTCCTGGAAATAATTCTAAAGTTGAGGGCTCCAACTTAGCTGAATAAGTACTTTCTAGAGAACTTTGGGTTTCTTGAAGGAAGTAAATTACACAGAAAAATTGCCAAGGATATACTGAGTCAGCCATTTACATGTAATTTATTTTTGATGAAACAATATCCCGAATAATATCGATCAAGTACTCATTGTGCTTGTGATATCTAAATTAAAAACTAATGGAAGCTACGTAACCTTTCAGATCATCAAAGTATTTCAGGAAAATCCCAACTGCCTCCAATAATATTAAGATAAGTATGGAAAAGGTGTCTACCTCCTTTGAAACACCACCACGGAAAGCCTCGAGCACAACTTCCAAATACTGAGCCAAATCGGATGATAAGTGAACAAGCCTCTGCTGACATTTTTCTTTTGCAGACTTCAGAACCCATTGTGGCTGGGGTGCAGCAAAGTAGATGGTAATGATTTGGAGAAAGAAAACTTAAAAAATAAAAAATAAAGACAGAAACAGATACTGAGAGAGATGCAACCACGAGCAGTATTTATGTAAATAAAAATGAGTTTGGAGTTGAAATAATCACATAAAAGTCTAGGACCACTTACTGTAACAAGATAACTCAAATGGCCCAGATATTTTGTAACTGAAGGCCCTTCACATATGACAAGACTTGCATTGTAGCCAACAAACCATTGGCTCGGTGTAGCACCTTCTACAGATAGAGCTTCAGCGACCTAGGAACAGATGTATAAGAAAAATTTGTCTTCCAAACTCTTGAACATTAAGAGCACTTCAATTCAGTAAACAGGAGACTCAAGGAGACAATCAAATATAAACCGAGACTAAGAAAAAAATCCAAACCCACCCTCCGATGAAGTTCAGCTGGGACATCTACGTCGATATAAAAGGATCGGCCAGAACAAAATGAAAGACTTTTAGTATCCCGTTCTGGAAATCTTAATAGTGGACCTTCAATCTTGTCAAGTTGAGTGGAATGATTTACCAAACCTGCTGGGAGACAACCATCCTCAGCAATCAAATTCTTATCAACTCGCGTCTGGTAATCATTTTGGACACCCATTCTGTAGAATGATTCATCCAACCTAACTGAAATCAACAAATTACACTCTGTTACTCAAAACAAGAACGTGCTGTAAGTTTTTTCTTGGCTTTAACTTATGTAATAGGTCTGCCGAGGTTTCATTGGGCCACTTTTAACACCTTACAAGTGACAAAGATCACAGAACCTAATTCAGAGTTTGAAATCATTTGGAAGCAATAAAATTAGGTCAAGAAACTCATAAAACTCTGCAAGAAAAAGACAGAAAAAAACACCATAATTATTACCATTACTCTTAACGCTATCCACAAACCATTTGATTGAAACCAGGAACAGACCATTTGCTGGTCCATGTCTGAGAGCATGCTCAAATTTATGTCCACAAAAACTGTATAAATCAATCAAGGGGCAACAAGAGTGAGCTTAGATATCAATCTGTCACTACTAAGCAATAATACTCTGCAGAAAATACATTCGAGTAGGTCTTATTTCTTTTTTTTTTTTTAAAAAAAAGACTAGATTCGGTCATCCGTCCTTAATGAAACTAAGCAAGGTGGTAACCAATGAACTCTTCGGAAAAGAAAGGATATTTGAACCACCAAATGTGTGCACCGAGCATGGAGATGAGGACTATATTGACCTCCCAATCTCTCGGTTGCTTCCTTGACCTGTTTCCTTGTTTCTACAACCCATAGGAGCGAACTCAAATATCATAGAAATTCCGCATAAGCAAACTCAAAACATATACAAGTGAACTCGGGTAAATGAAATCCTTTCAGTAAAATCTTTTTGGCATGAAAACATAAACCGCTCAATAATGTTCAACATAAATTAAGATTCGAGCCTCGCAAAGTTAAGGCTTCAATTTCATTGATATCAAACACATTATGAATATCAACTGAGCTACGATGATTCAATAGATCAAATGGAATTGTAGAATTGTTATATTGCCCCGTAGTAACGCGTATATACAAGATAATAAACTCTCATCAATAATCAAATACAATATACATTTGATGTGAATATGAACAACCAGCAGAGATCGAATTTATACCTTTAGAGAGCCCCGTAACACAAATGACAAGACCAGATAATGGTCCGTGTGATTTCACGGGATATTTAGAAATTACAGAGACAGTTGAACCTGGAGACATGGGCTCCAATGAAAAAGACTGGATGCCCCTGAATGAGGAAGAAAATTCCACAAACAACCTGGAACATCCCTTGCCTTTCACCACTTCCGCCCTTCCTCCCCCACCAACACCACCGCCCACTTTTTCAGCCATTCATAAACTGATAATTGGAAAAAACAGAGTGCTTTCGAAGGGAAAGAAACTGGGATTTTTTTAATAATTCATACAAGGATATAATACAGCTCTCTCTCTCATTTCAACATGCCTAAAAACCTATGACACTACCATAAATAGTGGGTCAATGGAAGCAGTGCGAACACGTAGTCTTGAAGAAATACAAAAATCCAAGCTTTATCACAAAGGAAGAAAAAAGGCGAGAATGAACGAAAGAAAATCACTAGTGTCTTCAAGTTTCAGAAAAAATCTTGAAAGTTGGCGGGCCAATGTGAAGCGTGAGCAAGCCTGAATAAAATTCCAAGTGAGAACTTTTATGAATTGTCGTTTGTATTCTCTGCTTTTTCGCAATCTTTTGCTTTTCGTTGGGTTTCAAGAAAGTGGGTATTGGTGTGATTCGTTAAAGTCCCTCTTTTCATTTTCCTTTTTTCTTTCCAAATTTGCAGAGCAAAAAACCAATCGCCATAGCCGGTTGCTTGGCGTTTTCTCGTTGCTTTGGAACTGTTTCCTAAACGGCCGTTTCCCACAATGAAGTTACATTTTTTCCCCTTTCGTATTATTACAATTGCTTGTATGGACATTCTTTAGTCCAAAACTATGAAAATACAATATTTTTCAAATCTTAGACTTCACCAAATATTTATATAATAAAAAATTACATTTCTTGAATTTTGTAAAATAATAATAAACTAAATAATAACAATCATAACAACTTATGCATGACAAATGATATCTTGGTCATTTTTCTTTAGATCTTGCAAAATATTTCGTAATTTGGAAGGGAATTTCAATTACAATTTTAAATGGATATTAGATTTTGGGATGCAATGCAACGTCCGAGTTTATTCAATAATATTTTAGCTATTATTGGAGAATAACCGTATGAAAGAAAATGGTAAATCATAAACATATTGAGTCTAACGTAGGGTTGGAGTCGAATACATCGTCGAAGTTTATTAAATATTTTTTTTTTACTGTTTCGACATTTTTTAAAATAAAAACTATACAAAAATTTGAAATTATCATACTTAAATTCAAGAAAAAATTGTTTTACAGAAAAATTTTCTTTTCGGAATCCAAATCGCAAACGATATGCATAACTTGACGGAAAAATCTCAATGATTTAACATAAATTATTTTGATATCACTTGTTAGAAAATAACCTTACAAAAAATCCAGAATTCATCATGTTAAATCATAAAACAATAAACAATAAATTATAGCGAAAGTATACCTATGAGGGGAAAAATATAAAGAATTTTCGGTACGCCGATGTTACCGTGCCGAAAAATATCAAATTTACCGTTGCGGTAACTATATAAAATTTGAAAATTTTCTGTATATATCGGATACCGAAATTACATAAAAATTAAAAACTTAAAATATTAAAATTAATTTATTTTTTAAAAAAAGGTATTTTTCGGTATAAAACATTATATACTAATATTGTGTCAAAATATCGGTATATCACAACATTTTGGTATAAACAGTATGCTAATTATCGTACAAAAAATTTCGATGTAATTTTCGATATGATATATGGTATATATTTTTCGGTATAATTCGATATGGTATATCACTATCAAGCATACCTAAAATCATAATCCTTAAACTTTTAGAACAAAAGTAGGTTTCTTGTGAGACGGTCTCACAAATCTTTATCTGTGACGTCGATCTTTCAACAGGCATTCTTTCTTTAAGAGAGCCTTTTAATTTTCTCTTTGGATCTAAATCTATTACGAGTTCAATGGAGTGTCCAAGTTTCTTCAATAATATTTTAGCTATTATGCAGCATAGCTTGTCTTAAATGACGAGAGTTTATGGAGATCCCTTGTAAATTAAAATACATTGCTTCATGTTTTATTTATGCATATAAAAAAAAAATCCTAGGTATATTTTTACAATATTCAACCTTACATTTATAAGGAGCATTATTTAGAATAGAAAGCGACTATTTTTCAGTGTAATATTGTCAATGGTTTGCATTATATTCAATTAATTGGCTATTTAATGTTTGGTCACGACATCACTTGGATGATAGCTAAATTATAAATTGCGACGTGAGACCGACGACTAGAAAAACCATTAGCCACTCTCATTATTCATTGTACTTACATAATAATTGCACATCTTAATATTTTATAGAAAACATAAAAGAAGGTCCATCAACAATGAGGCTATGACCGGAAGGTTGTCCGTGAGCTCATCCCGATGATGTTTGTTCGACCTCCAGATATCAATTTTAAGGCTCGCTTGGGGTCATCGGGCTAACTCGTTAGCCGATCTGCCATCGGCCGAACTCTTCTGTTAGGGGACCCCATACATGGCGTCAAGCCTCCTATACGAGAAAGAAATATTACAAAAATATGTTTCAATCTTAGAAGATCTAAAGTCCCAAAAGGAAGGAATTCTAATTAGAAAAGAAATCTACTCACATGGTAACTCTTCTTCTATAAATATGAGGTTTGGTTAAGTAAAAAACATTCTCTATATTTTCCCTATTCTCTGGCTTGTGTATCAGAGGGATATGTTGGAAAAATATTCTAACCCCTTCTTACGTTTTTACTTGTGATTCCAAGTTATTCTTAGGTCGGAGTTGAGCTCCCTCGTCAAGCCCGACCTCCAGAAAGGTATCACTATTTTTTTCAACATCAATTAGCATTGTATGTGGGAATATTTGAGCAAAGATGTAGAGATGGCTGGTAGAAACAGAATATTGTGGAGTAGCGTCTGGAGGTCATCCATATCTCTACCATGGAAGGTCATCCTGAGCTGGTCATGCAGAGATAATCGCCAACTCTTCTATAAGAGATCACATTTAGCTCATTAGCAGGAGCTCTTCAGATAGAGAAGAAGATCATCCTCAACTGTTCATCCAGAGCCCACAGTAAGAGATCATCCTCATCGCGACATATCTTGCTCCGCTCTTTAGCTATAGGTCACCCCCCACCAATTCTTCAACTTTAGGTCATGACCCCCACCAACTCTATATGTTTCGAATCATGCTCTACCTCTTTGATGAGAGGTCATCTCCCAGCTCTTCAGTGAGGGCCAACCATCGAACAACTCTTCAATGAGTGTCATCTACAGCCATTTCTTATGCTAGAGATCATAAGCTATATATCAGGTAACCACTGATCAAATACATCGGCTTTAGGGTGATCTCGTATTTCTAGTCGGTCTCATACAATCTTAGTTGTATCAGTGGACTTCCATCACCTTGGCTTCAATATTTGGATTCAGACTAACCTCACGGAGAGCCCACACATCCGACCAACCTGACTTACTACATTCACCTTTACAAGGTAAATAATTTAACTATTTGGCCGAGCTCGACCTCTTTTTAATAAGTCTTTCTTTACAAGGTTAATAGATTTAACTGTTTGGCCGAGCCCAATCGACCTCTTTTTAATCAGCGTTTACAAGGTTAATTGTTTACATTTTTTTAACGTACCGTACTTTAAACATACTTATAATTTGCGGAAAATAAAATTTTTCTTAAATAAGAAATTATCATTCAAAATGCCCAATAATTAAAATGTTCGAACAAATATTTGAACTTGTAAATAACTTGCAACAATTACTTGTTTAAAACATCAAAAAGTAATTTACTTAAAAATCAGAGTAAATGAAATAACATGTATAAAAATCCTTGAAAACTAAGGCGGTCCTCGGGTTAGTCCACCACACAGTCCGAGCCAGCTCACTGATCTTCGCCTCTCATTTTCTCATACTCGTCCTCACATGTATAAACTGGGAATAACAAGTAACGTATAATAAAACCACATGCATTTTAAAGTAGTACATATGTAACTTAACTTTGAACACTCTTGCATAACATAGACGTGCCATCATTTCATAAATATTTTCATAAACGTACTTGCATCAACATACTTAAACATGCATAGTCATCATCATTTTGCGTAGAGATATGTTTCAAAGCAAGTGCCTCATAACATAGTGCGCCTAATCAGACTAAACCACAGTACTGGGCTGGCAGAGATGACCACTACCACATACATAAGATCTCCGCTCGTACTTTACCGGGTGGATTGGTCACTGGTCATACTTTACAGCTTTCCAATCCTGATCAAAACCCGGTCCTACTTTACCAGGGTGAGAGGTCCCTAGACACGTTTTCCGGCTTCCAAACCCGTTCATAATTGGTCACAAGACAATTAGCATACCTCAAAAACATAAAACATTTTCTTTTGCACGTCGAACATACTTACATAACGTTGAGAGATTCGTTGGATCTTGCTGGGGCTACTGCTGCCCATGCTAACACAAAATTCAAGCACTCAAATTTCATAACTTAATCATGCCAATCAAACTCACCACTGAAGTAAATAAATAACTTATAAATTTCTAGACATTCGGGACTTGAACATGTTAAACATCATACTAAACCATGAAATCGAACCCCGAACCAAATCCTGATGTGAAGTATGAATATTTCCCAAGCAATGGAAAAACCCGAACCCCGTTTAAACCGTGACTCAAAGATTCCCATTCAAGACTTGTAACAACTAGTCTAACCCTCATCAAGCTTGGGACATAACGACGTATTAGTACCCAAAAGAAGCGATAACACCTAAACTCGAAGCTCAAAGATACTAGAACCAGAGCGCTGCAGCGCCTAGGCGCTACTTTGCAGAGATCCTAGTGCAGCGCTGCGGCTCTAACCCTGCGCGAACTCAACCCGAAAATGTCACCTTTTACCTATTCACCTCCTTATGCCTCCTAATGCAACCAAACTCATACCGACTCGAAACGAGACACCGAAAGACGACTGATCACAACAAATGACACACCTTAACGCAGCAATGACCACTCGGCGATTCACAACGAAGCCTGCAACCACATAACTCAAGAAACATGAAGAACATAATCTTTTAAAAACGTCATAGTTTGAGCAGTCATACGAAAATGATCATAACGCACTCGTTTCTTATCAGAAAATTACGAATTTACTGTCAAATCTAAGGTATCGAAAAGTACTACGTTTTATATCTCTGAAATTTTTTCCAAAACGTAGCAAAATTCACAGTACTCGAAATGACAACAGACTCGGTTTTGAGATCTAAAATTTTGATCCAAAATCGTTTCAAACTTTTTGTACAACATACACGGATTTTTTATACAATATGCATTCAAATACTTACTACGACAAGATCGATGCAAAAATAAAAGAATATACATGCCTTTGATGATTAAACTCTCGAAGATGACGAATATCGACGCGGTGGATCACAGGGATGACCGGGAGACGACGCTGCACGATTTCTTGCTAAAAACCAACGAGAGTTTGCTGGAAATTTTTGAAGGGGAAGGGTGGCTACTGGAATAACCTAAGAACTCTAGGTTTTTATCTCAGAATATGAAACATGTGTGTGTGTGTGTTGTGTGTGCAGAACGTGTGTGTGTGTATATGTGTGTGTGCGTGAGGGTGTGTGAAGGGAAATTTGCTTAATTAATTAATAATTAGTAATAAAAACAATACTACTTTAATTATTCAATACTACTCAAAGATTAAACAAAAGAATTGAGTACCGAGTTTCAAGATTAAAATCTCCAAATTTTCAAATTGGTATTTGAAAAGCTTAAAATCTCAAAAAATCACCTAATAAATTAAATTAGATTTTTAAAATGCTTAAAATTCCAAAATCACTTAAAATAACAATTTTATTGACTTGAAATAAAATACCATATTTTCTCAACGTGCACCACAATAAACATGTAACAATTTAAAATAATGTCGAATCGTAAATCATGCATGGTTAAAAATCAATTAAAAAATTAAATAAATAATTTTAACCATTTAATAAATACAAGGGTTTACGTATATTGGTTTTGGGCTCTACATGTTTGGTCGATCTCGCGATCCTAGCCGTCCATACACTTATATTTACATGTACAAGGTTAATATTTTAACTGTTTGGTCAGTTTACCGAGCCCGGACCGACCTCTTTTTAGTCCACCTTTACAAAATTATTTGTTTACAGGTTTGGACAATCTCCCTGAGCCCGGCCAATCTCACTTACATTGACATTTACAAGGTCAATACTTTAACTAGTTGGCCGAGCTCCCGTGTCCGACCTACCTCTTTTTAATCAACCTTTACAAGGTTAATAGTTTACATGTTTGACCGAGTTCCTTGAGCCCGACTGCTTACTTTGAACTTTAAAAGGTTAATAGTTTAATTGTTTGGACGAGCTCCTAATCCGGACCGACTTCTTTTCACTTAATATTAAAAAGTCAGATTTTTAATTTTTTTTGTCGATGTCTTCAAGCCCGGCCGACCTCTCTTACATTGACCTTCACAAGGTTAATAGTTAACTATTTCTGAGCTCCTCGAGACCGGCTGATCTCTTTTTAATAAACATTTACAAGGTTAATTATTTACATATTTGTTCGAGCTCTTCGAGTCCAGCCGATCTCGCTTGCATTGACCTTTACAAGGTTAATAATAGTTTAATTGTTTGGTTGAGCTCCTCAATTCCGGCTGACCTCACTCACATTTACCTTTACCAGGTTAATAGTTTAACTTTTTTGGCCGAGCTCCCCTAGCTAGGCTGACCTCTTTTTAATCAACCTTAACAAGGTTACTTGTTTACATATTTGTCCGAGCTCCCCGAGCCTGGCCCACCTTACACTAGCCTTTACAAGGTTAATAGTTTAACCTTTTTGGTCGAGCTCCCCGACCCGGTCGACTTAGCTTACATTGACATTTACAAGGTTAATAGTTTAACAAATTGTTTGAGATACCTAAGCTTGACCGATCTCTTTTTAATAAACCTTTACAAGGTTGATTGATTACATGTTTGTCCTGGAAATGAAAATGGAAAAATCGCGCTTACTTTACTATGTTATTCCGATCACACAAGCCTTTTTTTAAGATTTTCCGACGATGGTCTATTCCTTTCCTATTCCTAGCCACTATCGTTTTCTATTTTCATCTTCTTTTTCTACAGGTTGGCCTTCATTTATTGCCAAACAATATGAATGATCCTCTTTCACTTCGATCTTTATTGGCCGGATATAATACCTTTTACTAATCATGGTAGCTAGTGTGGCCAATGCGTTAGCATGATCTACGACCAACCTTGCAATTCTGCATGTTGAACTTCTTCAGCAGATTATTGGTATATTTCTCTTGAGAGATGAAAATGCCAGAGGTAGCACTGAGCCCGCCCTCTCGAACTCACTTACATTGACATGTACAAGGTTAATTATTTACATGATTTTCCGAGTCCCCGAGCCTAATCAAACTCGCTTACATTGATCTTTTACAAGATTAATAGTTTAACTATTTGGCTGATCTCCCTCAGCCCGACCAACCTCTTTTTAATCAACTTTACAAGGTTACGAGTTTGGCAGAGCTCCCCAATTCGGCCGACCTCACTTTCATTAACTTTTACAAGGTTAATAATTTAATTGTTTGGTCGAGCTTCTTGAGCCCAAATGACCTCTTCTTAATCAACAAGGTTAATTTTTTTATATGTTTTTCTAAGCTCCGCAAGCTCGGCCAACGTCCTTTAAATTGACCTTTACATGGTTGATAGTTTAACTATTTGGAAGAAATCTAGAGCCTAGCTGGCCTCTTTTTAATCAATTTTTACAGGGTTAATTGTTCACATGTTTGGCCGAGCTCCCCGAGCCCAGTCAACCTCACTTACGTTGACTTTTACAAGGTAGATTGTTTGTGTTTGGCCGATCTCTCTTACATTGAACTTCACAAAGTTGATATTTTGTAATGGGTGAGCTTGGTCGACCTCTCTCTTAACCTTTACAAAGTTGATTGCTTTTGTTTGGCCGATCTACCCAAGCTTTGGCCAACATCCTTGATTTGACCTAAGCTCCACGAGCTCCGAGAGACCTCTTGAAACCTATTTTTTTTTTAAGATTAGTTATTACTTTTGGCCAAGCTCCGCGAGCTTCGTCGACCTCCTTGATTTGTCCGAGCTCTACGAGTTCATCTTGATCTCTTGAAACCTAGTCTTTTAAATATTAGTTTTTACATTTTGCCTAGCTCCACAAGATCCGGTCGACCTCCTTGATTTGGCAAAGATCCACGCTCTCCAGTGGACCTCTTGAAAACTTGTATTTTGAAGATTAGTTATTACATCAAGGCCGAGCTCCGCGAGCTCTGGCTGAAATCCATGAGCTCCGGTCGACCTTTGAAAAACCTAGCCTTTTGAGGATTAATTATTACATTTTGGCCAAGCTTTGGTTGACCTCCTTGATTTGGCCGAGCTCCACAAGCTTCGAACGACCTTTTGAAACCATATCTTTTGAAGATTAATTATTAAATTTTGGCCGAGCTCTCGACGACCTCTTGAAAATTAATCTTTGCAAGATTAGTTAAGATCATTTGGTCGAGCTCACAACCTTTTGAATTTTGGCCGAGCTCTCTAAGCTATTGCAACCTCACTTTACTTGATTTTTATGAGACCATTTTATTATTTGGTGGAACTTTCTAAGCTAGTACTAACTTTATTCTTGTTGGTTGGGTCCGATCGTTCATAGAAAGTCGAGCTCCAATGCAAGTTGAGTTCACCTTGCCTTTGTTGTGCTATGCTTAAAAGGGTTTTTACACAACCGGCTCATGTCATGTGCCGAGCTCCCATACAAGCTTCAGGTCTACGACGTCAGCTTGACTTGAGGGAGGGACTTGTGATACCCCACAAATGAGATCAACTCGGAGAGCTCGACACACTCTTTGCCTAGATCCAAGAAACCAGAAGGGTCCATCGACAATCAGGCCTAGACCGGGAGGTCATATATGAGCTCATCCCGAGAATGTTTGGTTGACCTCCCAGATATTTTTTTTAAGGCCCGTTTGGGGATCATCGAATCGACATAACGACAAGGTTGTGCCCTAGACATTTTCTTATCAATGCCCGAACTCCCAAGCTGAGCTCCTGGATCGGTCCAAGGAGAGAGCTCATCCACATCAGCCGAACTCTTCCCTTACGGGCTCCCATACCATGGCACCGAAGCCTCATATCTAAGGAATGTGTATCACAAAGATATGGTTCAATCTTACTTAAGATTATGAAGATCCAGAGTTTACAAAGAAGGAATTCTAATTAGGACAAAACTATATTCACATGGTAACTTTTCTACTATAAATACGAGGTTTGATTGTTTTATTTATTCATTCAACCATATTGCTAATTTACAACATTATCTATATTTTCACTATTTCTTAACTAGGATGTGATTAACTGAAAAAACCCTCTGCCCCCTTTATCATGTTCTTACTTGTGATTCAAGGCCATTCTTAGGTTGGAGCTGACCTCCCTCGTCAATTCCGATCTCCAAGATATATCACTATTTTTATCACCATCAAATGGATTTTTTAATTTTTACCATATATTTTGGCAAAAGTATTGAAATAAATATTATTCTTTTAAATGTATTTCCTTTTGCATTATGGAAGGTTTTGAAATGACAAACCACCGACTCACGTCATTTCAAATTCATGAGTTTTTTTAAAAACGATCAGATAGCAAATTCTTTCACGCGCACTTTGATATTAATACGCACTAAAACAAATTCTTGTAATGTGAAAATGGTTTGGTGGTGATGTGCGTAAAGTACAGCCTAAATATGCATATAATGATGTGAAATATATAAAATAAAATAAAAAATGAAATCTTTTTTAAATTAATAAAAATACCAGAGCCACTGATTTACAAACATAAAATCCAAAACAAACATAGTTCCAAACAGATCTTGAGGGGGCAAAAAAAGATTTCGATGGGTAAGTGAGAGGAATGAATAAAAGGGCAGTGTGACAAAACATTAAAAACGCTACTTTCAGTCAACATCTCAAATGCTGCAAATCCAAAATAACACTTCGGTTAATTGTAAAAATCACACAATATTGGGAAGAAAAAGGAAGAACGACGAAAAAGACACAAGAGAAACCAAACTCAAGGTCCATGACACTAGCGTCGGACTGCAAAGGATAGAATGCACACGCTGCTCCTTCATGTCAAAAGTTTGATGTAGAAAATGTATGGGCAAATATTTAGGACCTCCTCTTTCTTTTTATCAGATATCATGTCGAAAATGTATCCTCAAATATTTTGGAGCTCATCTTTCTTTTTCTCAGTTAAGTCTAAGTGGGAGTAGAACATAACCAATGGAAGACAAAATTTAAAAGAAAATAAATAAAATAGTTGCAGCAGGTAAATAGGGTAGAGAGATACTTGGCGCTTTCACCAGTTATTGCTGTTTCTCTGAGTTGGAAACTTTTCTGGTTAAGTCTGACTTTAATTTGCACCCGAATGAGAGAGCTTTGATGACCAAATTATCGATTTCTTCCTCCTTTTTCTCATACACAACAAAAGCAATGAAGATGATGGGAAGTCCTGCCACGTTCAAATATATATATTGAAGTCATAAAGGCCATGAGTATTAGAACTTTGAAGTGTATGTCACTCCTACACGTGTAGCAAGCACGCATATGATAATTTAGAGCACATATGCTGCCGTTGAAATAAAATATCTCAACTGTCAACTTCACAGACACGCTCAGATAATACATGCCCAAAATACATAGAACATACAAGATTCTTACATACCTATCACAAAAATATTATGCAGTGAAAATGCTCCAACCATGCTGACAAGCAATAAAGAGAGAACTACCTGCTTCAAGAGCAAATTAAAAATGAACATAACTTAAGAGGCAAGAAAGAAGCAATGTCTGTGAAATACAAATATTTTGGGTAATTTCTCCTTAATGGGGATTAGTGAACAAAAAGAGAATAAATGGGAACTTTTGTCAACCTGTGAGCCCAAAATTACATTAAAATAAAGTGAAGTCATAATAATTTTAGGAAAAGGTTGTTAGCAGTTGATGAATGAAAAGTTTTCACAAGTACCTTTTGTAGCTGTAGAAAAGCACTGAGTCATTTCCTTTACCTTGAAGAAAGCATAGAGTCATTTCCTTTACCTTGAAGAAAAGCATAGAGTCATTTCCTTTACAAAGTGATTTTAGATCACTCATAGCAGAGTTCCACTTTGATGCCACAGACAAGGACATTTGACGAGCTGCAGCTGCTGAAACATGAAATTTCGAGTCCGGAATTTTCTCTATTTCATATCCCAATCTACAACATTACAAAGTGGAAATGAGCATTTCAACACCACTTTTATGCCACTTACATTATAAAATTTCAAATGAATTACATTATTTCAAAGCAGCACATTCGCATTTAAGAATAAAGGAAACGGATGAAGGGTAACGCCGCCAGCAAAGGTAAGCACAAGTGTTTGTTATATATATATATATGGAAAAAGAGAAGATAAGCACGAGTACATTTTCTTGGGTAGCTTGCTGTGGATGAAAAGGAAAACTGATGCTGCTAACAGAAGCTTGGAAACTGCAGTAATGGCGGTGTAGCCAGTTGCCACGAAATTGAAGTAAAAAGCAGCCAAGATCAACAATACAATAAAAGTTTCCTTTCTATTCCTCCACAGTAATACATCAGCCACTGCATCATCATTATCGATTAGAGATAGTGAAATGGATTACAAACTCGAAGTCAAATAATATAGCTGGACTGTTATTTGCATCGCAGTTTTTGAGTTCCATGAGGAACAAAGATTGAAATCAAGCTGCAAAAAGGGTGTGATTACTAGCAATAAAGAAGCAGCCAATAAATCAATAATAAAAAAGTGATATTCTGTGAAAAGTGCCAATACATTTTGTTTTGTATTTTTTATGAGCTGCATCCCTGCCAATGTTTCAGAGCACTTACCCAGTGACGATTTTTGCCACTATACCCCAAAATTAGTATGGCTTTACATTAACTAATTAACTATTCCATTTGTAAAACATATTCAACCTAAAACATGATTCCAGATATCCTAGTTCGAAGATGCATATCAGTGCAAACACAACCTGTGTTTCAGTATGAGATTGATAGATAAGTTTTTCATCATATAAGTTGAATCTCATTTGCATGCAAATCTAAATCCATGTAAAGCATAAAAAAAAATCTCCCCACAGAAAGCAAAATATCAGTACATTTTCCACAGCCGAGCAGCAATTCAGCTTTAGATGGCCCAATCCTTATAGTTTGAGCATCAGCCCTCAAGTGTGGGTATGATTCGATAGTCCTTCTCAGGCCCTCCTGTATATAACAGCATCCAACAAATCAAAATGCAAATATGTGCGTAAAATAGTGCTACATAGATGAGACCACACACCACGAGTACCGCACCAGTAAAATCAGAATTATTCAGTTGATAAAGAGGTAAAAAAATTTGTAACAAAAAAAGGAGTTCAGTCTCACTTTAATTCTTAAACATATTCATTTGTTCACGAACTAGTGTGTTTGCCTAGTTAATCTTATGAATGCCTTGAAAATGTTGATACTTATCAACATTGAGCATTTGAATGAAGTGACTTAATGGAACTAGAAAAGTTATTATTGTTCCAACTTCCACGGGATTAATAACATTGGTATATTACTGCATACATATGCACACAGCATCATCAAACCCTATAAACTCAATAGAACCTAATTGTACCAGATAGAAAAAAAAAAATCATGAGATGGTAGAGCTCCAGCTTGCAACCAACTTAAACAATTGTATTTCCCAATGATGAGAACGAGAGAGAGTTTACTCTTTATAGGAATGCTTGTACCTGGAGTGTGACAATGGGAGTGTAGCCAATACGATCATTTGCCATAGAACAATCAAAAGTTCTGCTCCGAGACAGAAGTCTAATTCTTGAAGGTGTCAACTGGGGTACCTTCATTCCATAGGGGGCTAGAAGTTTATAAATAAACTCTACCAACTTTGCAATTGGCATCATAACAGCAGCTGGAATCTTAATTTTTGGCCTGCATACTACACAAGATCAGAAATAGAGATAACTTAAATTGTTAATTATATATATGAAACAAAAAACAATCCCTCACAGAAATATAGCATAATAAACAAAGTAGGAGTCTTAAAATAGCTCTTAGCCTTGTTCCATAAAAAATAGCTCTTAGCCATGCAGAAGGGAAAGCTATTAGATTTCATACTATCATAGCATTTGTCTAAGCAGTCATATATGAACGGTACAAGAGATCATTAAATACATAATTCACAAGTCAAGAAAAGAGGCAACACAGGACAACCACATAAAAAAACTTCCAATCATGTCGACATAAGCAAATAAAACTTTAGACCTCCACCCTAAGGTCTGATATCAAGCCAAAACAGCCATTTCAACTTTTCTTCTGGTCACATGAGCAAATATACCGGCCATAAAAAAATTTGTATTCTGAACTCATTGCTAGGCACCAATGAATGGTGGGAGCTGGGGAATTGTCCTAAAAAAAACGGATGCACAAGCTTTAGAACAAAAATACCTCTCATAACCCAGACCTTCAAGAAGAAGAGACATAAACTCCCAAAATTTAATCGGTTCCATATTGGTAATGAAATATGCCTGCAAGAATGATTTCCATTGAAACATCTCAATGCATCCTCGTCGACAAATGAGGCTTAATATGTCTAATTCGTATTAAAGGGAAAAATCACTCTATCAAAATAGAACAAATTTGCGTGATAAAACAATCAAGCATACCTTTCTACAAAAAATGTACCTGTCCAGCAGCTTTTTCTGATACTGGCTGTTCAGATGCCAAAGCTCGTTCAGCGCATATATGAGCATGTGCCACATTCTCAACATAAGTAAAATCATACATATTGTTCCCATCTCCAATGATAAACTGGCCATTCCATAATAGAACATCAGATAAAAATGATTGAATCATTCAGTATACAAGGCAGCATGTAATTCATATCAACATGAAAACAAATAAAAAAAGAGGAAGGATAGCTTCATGGATCAACTTCAAAATTACGTATGCCAATCAAACACACAACATGTGTTGAAATAAAAGGTTAATGTTACTCTTTCTTAAATAACTTGACGAACTAATGGTTTCCAGATGGATAACACTAGATATTTCGACTAATTACCTTTGATTTCCCGGCCCTTGCAGCATCAACTAAAGATGGAACAAGCAATTTATCACCAGGGCCAAAAATGCTGCTAGGTCTGATGCAGCATGTTAGAAGTCCATTCGATCCATTTGACTTGATAACTAGGGCCTCTCCTTCAGCTTTGGTGCTGGAGTACGAGTCATTGTGCTAAAAATTGACCATATGAATTCTAGTGATTTAGATTATAAAGAATAGCTGAAAGAAAAGCTTTATGAAAAGCATGGGTGGGGTTTCAGGATTGAACATTCACACTAATAGGTCAAGATATTAAACATCAAGGTTCTTAGCATTGAAATGACAAGTGATAACCAGTACAGAATGAAAAACTAAAAAAAATATTAACAATGTTCTTCTTACTGCATCAGATAATCACTATGCAGCATTCAACCAACAAAAATATCAATATTCTCCATTCAATACCTTAGCAGGATAGGGTATTGATTCATTTCCATTTATAATTCCATTGACTCCATCAAAGACAACACTTGGTGAGCTTGTATAAACAAGCCGTTTTACTTTCAGCTCGATACATGCATCAATAATGTTATTGGTTCCTACATATCATTGAACTATTAGTATAAAGTGGGGGTAAATTCGTTAGTGAGAAAGAATAAGGATGATGTATTTCAGAAAGAAGTACATGCATCTTTCTAAGATCAAGGAAACATAAAAACTAACCTTGTACGTTGACAGAGTGATGGAGTTGATGGTTATTGATAGAGGAATCGGGAGCAGCCATGTGAAAGACAACCTCAGATCCTTGGCAAGCTGCAATGGCAATAAAAATTAAGAAAAGTTCAAACACTCACGTAAATCTGTAGTCTGTACTGAAGTTCAATAAACAAAAACAAGACAGTAAAGTACATTGTGAAACGTGAAGTTTAAATTTTTAAGTAACCCAAATTATCAGCATTTCAATACATCAGTGCAGGATTGAAAATTCAGCTCTCTTCTTTTTGTGAAAAATATCCCATTATTTTTTGTCTTTAGGCTAGTTTTTTAACTTCTTTCTTTTCAAATTTTTTCTCCAAACACACATCATTTCGTACATTAAATTATTCATCAATAAACAGAAAATAATATTTATCAAAAACAAAGACATTTCAGAATTATCGTTTTCAATCAATTGATATCCCTAAGAAATCTTGAGATGAAAGAAGCAAAAGGCACCTACAAAACCTTTAAAATTACACTTTTTTGCACTTCAAATTTAAATTTTTTTTACGGATTCGCTTCTAAGTACAAAATTTATAATGCTTTGGAGCCGAAAATCCATTATTGCTACCAAGAAAATTTAAAAAAGACATAAAGCTCACTATTAGTTACAAAAGTTGAGTTTGCTAATGACACATTTCAGAGGCTAGATGCTCGAATTTGCAATAAATAGATGCAGCAGAAATCAGATTGGACTGCATAATTACACTCTTACTAAGTTATTTCTCGTTCTTATTTTTAACTGTCTAATGAACAATCCCAGACTCTCTCTAAAAACATTTTGATTCATAACCACAACACTGTCAGATAAGCCACACCAATTTTGTGTAACGATCTTCAAAATGCTAACGAACATAGTAAACTCACAAGGAAAAGATGTGAAAAAATTATATTCCTTTGCAAACCGATACCCTAAACAAGTAAGCATTTGTCCAGAAAACGAAACTCGGAGTTCAGATTTGGCTCCATCAATCGGTAAAAGCTAACTTGAGCTAAATATGACTTAACTCATCAAATCAAACTTCGACATCATTTACCGTAAAACAGAGCTTAACTAAAGCTCATTCCATATCGGTGTTTTTAAATAATCAAACCAAATAATGAATCCTGAACATTATTGAAGTATGATTAAATTAAAAAACAAAAAAAAAAATCTAACCGAGCTTGAAAGATGTAACTCCTCATTTGATTTGTTCACACGCTTAACAACTTGTTTCGACAGTATACATCCATTGAACGCGAGAATAGGTAACTTCATTTTTTTCATACAAATTAACCATCAATTTCAAAAATATAATGTTGGAAAGAGCACCTTTGAGCACTTGCGATTTGTCACGGAGATCTGCGGACACGTACACGGCGCGGCCAGACTTCAAAGCTTCTCCAAGAACACCACTCTCCTCGTCAGAATCCAGCTTGATGGTGGGCCCCAAATCAGCAATACGCACCGAAAACATGTCGTATTTGATGAGCATCACCACCAGATGCCTCGCCGCAAAGCCTCTGCCGCCGGTCACCACGCACCACTTCTCCTCCCCACCGCCCATTGGGTTGAACTCTATCCCCATCGAGTCCCTATTAATCAATAAATACAGTAATCTAATTAACAAAACTTCAACCTGGATCTTGTAGTGACAGTGGGTGATCTATTCTTATCAGTTTATTAATTCAATATCATTATAAAAATATTAAATTGTAACTTAATTAATTTAAATACACGTCCGGTCGAAAATAGATATTTGAGATCGTATCAGATGTGTTTGTGCTCATTAGATAGAATGTAATAAATTACCTTTAATAAAATTTTAAATTGGAAACAGTTTTATTAATTCGACATAATTTAGAATACTGTGATGAAGGAAAAAAAAAAACCGAGTCTTTCGTATGACTTGTATGCATCTGGCGGAGTTCTGCTACCTGAAAAATGGCTAGCATGTTTAATATCCAAAAATAAAAAATAAAAAAGACCTTTCAAACTATCTCGTGTATTCAAAAATGTCGGAGAGTGTCGGGTCCTCTACCAAGAATTTTAATGTAAAAAACCAGCAAAAAATTTTGGATTTCACTATTGGCATATGTATAAATTGGCAAGTCGAACGGCTGAATGAGTAAGGAAAGAAGCACATAAAATGAGGCGACAGAGAAGAGACATTGATAGAGAACAACATGCTATATGTAGAAAAATGCTAAATTAGTAAAAATTTAAGGCTCGAGTATTCAAGTTCGAGCTCGATTCAAACCTCGAAAATTTTTAATTTTTTTACTCGAGTTCGGTTCGAATGAAAGTTCGAGTTTGGCTCGAAATCTTCGAATCTATTTGCGAGCTATTCTAAATATTTTCGGATAGTAAGGTTTGTAAAAGTGAACTGGAAATAGAGGAACTACGGTCCTTTCTTATTGAAGAAGATCAAAAAAACTATTCTTGTTGTTACAGATAGAGAGCTATATATATAAGCTCTAAGTTCACGAACCGTATAAACGTATTATTTGGAAAATCACAAAACACGACTTATGTTATATATGTATATAACCAACGCACCCCCCTCAAGCTTGGTATAGGTTAGGGGTGCAATCGAACCGAATCGAGCCGAATAATACAAGAATATTAATATTCGAGCTCGAGCTCGAAACATATGTGTAATATTCGTATTCGATTCGAAGTTCGAAAAAATGAAAATTTTTTGTTCGAGCTCGATTCGAAATAAAGTTCGGGCTCGAGTTTGATTCGAATTATTCGAATTTTGATTCGAATAGAATCGAACTGTAGTTCGAAATATCTCCGATTCGAGCTCGATTCGAAATATTCGAGCCATTATTTTGTAATTTGTAATTTTTAACCAATTAATGACAAACACACCTGAAAGTTTTTTGTAGGGCTCTGCGTGCTGCAAAGCGGGAGAGACGGAGGCAAAGACAACCTGAGAAGGAGAAGAAGTATATCATAGATAGCCAACTAAACAAGGGTACAGAAGGAAGAAGAAGGTGGCCGCCTGAAGGAGCCGTAGCGGTGAAAAGAAGGCGCACAAGACAGAGTGGGAAAGAAACATACCGAAGAGGCGTAAGAACCCAACCAGATCGCAGAAGCCGAGAGAAGAGACAGCAGCGACGATAACGTGGAGTTGGTGAAAGTAGGAGGCAAACAAAAATTGAAGAGGAAAAGAGTTTGGACGCTGGTGACTGAGGTAGGGGAAGCCGAAATCCAACGAAAGAGGAAGAAGGGGGAAGGGGAAAGAGGAGGAAATGCATAAAGCTTGTGTAACCGGGTTGTCAAGGGTGAGGTGGAGAGTAGAAAACAACACACGTGGTTTTGGGTCTCCTAAGCTGTGTCTTGTAATAGACACCTGTATTTGGCATCACCGAGAACCGGAAAGAAACTGGCCCCTTAGTGCAATAGCATGCTTTAAGTATAAGAAGATATATATATATATATATATATATATTAAATAAAGGTTCGCGAACTATTCGCGAACTATCGAATATATTAGTTTAGGCTCGAGTTCGGCTCGAAAAAAAATTCGAACATGTTCGAGTTCGGCTCGAATTCGATAAGTTCGAATACGAATCGAATATTTATCGAACATGCTCGAAAAGCTCGCGAGCATGTTCGGTTCGTTTACACCCCTAGTATAGGTCACGAACACCAAGCTTGGACAACAAAAAACCATGTTGCTCTTTGCTTAATCCCTTGGTGAATATGTCCACTAGTTGTTGAGACGTAGAGATGTGCTCCGTCTTGATCAAGCCTGCCTTGATTTTTTCTCACCAAATGACAATCAATTTCGATGTGTTTGGTGCGCTCATGATACATAAGATTCGCCGCAATATGTAAGGCTGCTTTATTATCACAATATAAGACGGCAGAGCCTTGCAAATGTACGCCCATGTCTGAGAGAAGACCAGTGATCCAGACTACTTCACATGTGATTGTAGCCATGGCCCTATATTCAGCTTCAGCGGAAGACCTTGACACGGTGCTTTGCTTTTTTGTTCGCCAAGATAACAAAGAGTTTCCCAATTTGATGCAGCAACCCGTAAGTGACCGTCGCGTCATGGGGCGAGCTGCCCAATCCGAATCACAGTGGGCAGTGAGAGTTAGGCCACTATTGACAGGAAGCGTAATACCAAGACCAGACGACTTCTTAATGTACTTCACAACTCTAAGGGTTGCATCCATGTGAGATTGTTCGGGCGAGATCATAAACTAACTTAAGTGCTTTAAGACAAGTCAGGTCTTGTGATTGTAAGATAAATCAACTTCCCAACTAAATGAGTATAAGAGTCAGGAGTGGAAAGAACAGAATAATTTGAAGTGTCATGTTTCATGATCAAATTCAAATCCAAGCTGGTTAACCATTTATGTTGTTCAAACGGTGTGTCAAATGGTTTTGCCCCCGAAAGACCAGCTCCAGAAATGAGTTCTAAAGCATACATTCTTTTATTAAGATAAATGCCCTCCTTAGATCGAGCAATTTCAAGTCCCAAGAAGTACCGTAAAGTCCCCAGATCTCGAAGTTGTAACTTGGAGTGTAAAAATTGCTTGATATGAGCAATGGCAACTTCATTACTACATGTGATGACTATATCATCCACATAAACAATTAAAAGGGTAATACAAGTAGAATCATGCTTCAAAAACAGAGAATGATCATATTGTGACTGTCGAAATCCCGCCTCAACCATGACACTAGCAAATTTGTGATTCCATTGGCGAGACCCTTGTTTGAGGCCATATAAGGACTTGCGTAATTTACAAACTTTGTTAGTCCCATGAACTTTATATCCTAGTGGCACACACATGAAAATTTCTTCATCCAAATCTCCTTGGAGAAATACATTGGCCACAACCATTTGATTAAGACTCCATCGATTAATTGCTGCCAAGGCTAATAAACATCGAATGGTGACAATTTTGGTCGTGGGAGAGAATGTATCATGAAAATCTATCCCCGGAAGTTGAGTATAGCCTTTCGCCACTAATCTTGCTTTAAAACGATCAACTTTCCCATCCGACAAGTATTTTATCTTGTCAACCCAACGACGCCCAATGGGTTTAGTGCTTTTCGGCAAATCCACCACTGTCCAAGTGTGATTAGATTCCAATGCTGCAAGTTCTAAGTTCATTGCTTCCCTCCATCTAGGATCAATGACTGACTCATGGTAAAATGGGGCTCGGTCATGGAGGAAATTGCTGCTACAAAGTGTTGATAAGATGGCGAAAAGTTTGAATAACGTAAGTGATGTTATATAGGATAAACACATGAAGCGGAACTATCTCTGGATAGAGAAGGACAAGAATAATCAGAATGTTGATTTCCGTGGCTGTACCACGATGTCACCAGTTGGTGGAGGAAGTACGGAATGAGCAGTAGATGATTCAAGGATGGAATCTGAATGTTGAAGATATGAAGAATCCATGGAAGATAATGGATGAGAACAAAAGGGAGGAGAATCTCCTGGATGAGCAAAAGGAAAATGATCTTCATGAAACACTACATCCCTCGATCAGGAATCTATTGGTCTTAAGATCCATGAGTCTATAGCCTTTTTGAACACTAGAAAAACCCAAGAAGACACATTCATTTGCTTTTGGAAAGAATTTGTGGTCACGGGTTAATATCGTTGCATAACAAAGACAGCCGAAGACTCTAAGATGAGAGTAAGAAGGAGATTTACAAAATAGTATGTCAAAAGGTGTTTGGTTCCTAATAAGAGGACTAGGAGTGCGGTTAATGAGATATACCGCAGTTAAAACACAATCACCCCAATATTTTAGTGGAAGTGATGCTTGGAAACACAAAGATCTTGCTATGTTAAGAATATGGCGATGTTTTCGTTCAACCACACCATTTTGTTGTGGTGTGTATGGACAAGAGCTTTGGTGTATGACTCCAAGGGAGGAGAAAAAAGAACTACACTCAGATTTGAAGAAATCAGAGGTGTTATCGATGCAAATAACTTTAATAGTTTTGGAGAATTGATTCTGCACCATAGCAAAAAATTGTTGGAGGATGCGGAGTATATCCAACTTTGAATGCATGAGATATACCCAAGTGCCTCAAGAAAAATCATCAACGATAGTGACAAAATAACGTTCACCATTGTAGGTGGGCACTCTAAATGGACCCAAAATATCCATATGTAACAAATGAAAAAGACTTGAGGATGTAGAGAAACTCTTTTGTGGAAATTTCATTCTGGTTTGTTTAGCTTGAGGACAAATGGGAAAAATCTTTAAAACTGAAGTTGGCAACATAAAAGGCAACATATTCATTCTAGCAAGGGACATATGTCCAAGTCGTTTATGTCAAAGTTCATTGCTAATGGTTATACAAGAAACAACAGTTTGTGGAATAGAAAATTTATTTTAGTGTGTCAACAAGGAAGGTGAAGAACTCGAACCAAATGGTGCAGCAGATACACTGGTAAGATGGTAAAGGCCGTGTTTCTCCTTACCAATCCCCATGATTCTCCCACTCTTGAGGTCCTGAAAAAAGCAAAGATGTGGGTAAAAAATGACCGAACAATTATGAGTTTTGGTGAATTGAGATATGGACAGCAAGTTGAACTGGAATTGAGGATTGTATAAAACATGAGGGAGGGTAATTGATGCGGATAAGGCTACGGAGCCCAATTTTGTGGCATGAATGTGGTTACCATTTGGCAGCCTAACTGAACTAGTAGAGTTAGGCAATGACTTAGTTCTTTGCAACAACAGGGAGTTACCAGTCATATGTTCAGTTGCCCCTGTGTCAACTATCCAATTGGTGCCACAAAGTGTATCGAGATTACCTATCATATTTGCAACCAATTCAGTAGAAGATTGTCCCGCATAACTTCCCAATAGCTTCAGTATCTCTGCATATTGAGCAGAAGTGAAAACTGGAGTAGCTTCAATGTAAAGGCCCGTATTTCGTATTCATAATTTTGCGGAATAATTAAAAATTTTCTAAATAAATAATTATCTTGTCTCATTTAATTAAAATAAACATGTAAATAATCTTTTTAACTTTAAATTAACAACGGAAGCGAATAATGTTCTCAACCAACAATATAAAAATAATCCAACGTAAACAACAATTTAAAATAATCCAACATATTAAAACTGAGTTTGCATATAAAAGGTGCATAAATTAAATCATGAGGTCCTCGGGTTTTACTACTGCTGTCCCAAGATCGCTCACTGGTCCACGCCCTCCGTCTCGGCCTCAACAATACCTACAACAATCAAGTCTAGTGAGTCTAAAGACTCAACATGTATATATCGTGAATAACAAATAAATATATCATAAAATCGCATGCAACTTAAAAATAAAGTATCGTAAGGCGTACGGTGAAAATCGTATCATGAATAATTATAACTACGTGCATATCTGAAAACCATACGTAAAAACTTTGCTCAACAGAGCTCTGTCATAACATATCATAACATATCATAATTTTCTGGTAGAGATAATGTTTCTAAGCAAGTGGCCCATAACATAGCGTAAGCGCCTGATCAGACTAAACCACAGTATACTGGGCGGTAGAGATCAATCACAGCCCTTGGACTGGATGTCCGTACCCATACATAATCATAAACCGGTCGTAGGTCACCGGGCGGAGAGGTCCTCGGTTGCGCCTACCGACTTCCAAACCCATAAGCATAAGGTGGCCACAAGACATATAGCATATATCTCAAAAATAAACATTTTATATTTTTATGCACGTAATATAATTTTTACTTTATTTTTACCGGATGAGTTGAATCGTTCCCAGGCTTGCTGCGACTTACTTCTAATATGCGACACATGCAATAAATCTCAACTTGACAAAAACTTAACAATAGAACCAAAAATGAGACTATTAGGACCAACAACTTGATTTCTAATCATGGTATCGTACCAACCCGAACCAACATTAAACCGACGTTTAACCATGATTAAAAATACCCCAAACATACTGAAAAATATGCATTATAACTGTAAAACACGAAAATAGGTGAAAGGAGTCCAAAAACATAAAACGCTCTTTCGAGAGTCATTTTGGCACCTTTCACCGTAAATTCTCGTACGACCTCTAAACTCGACCAAATCACGAACGGCCAAAAACATGACCTTCCTAACCCATTAAGGTACTATCCAGTCCAAGGCTATGTGCTAAAAGCTAACCAAGAACTCAAACAAGCATCAAAACCGAAGCTCACAGCTGCTGGAAAAATGCAGCAGTAGCAGTTTACTTGTTTGTGGTGAAAATCCTGAAATAAATGACTATGAGCTTAAACCACCGCCCAAGGATTCTTACCAACATCCTAAGGCATGGCTTAGACCATGGCTAAGGGCTAAAAGCCAACCACAAACCTAGCCAACACCTAGGACATCACAGCTCCAAAACCGAGAGAGCCAATTTCTGTATAGTGTGATGTATTGCATTGTTTTGTTGTCTTGTATCGTCCCAATGGCCATTTGAGCGACCATGACTCGATTTAGACATGATGGAGAGTTGTATGAACCATGGCCACAGGCTATGAGCCAACCACAATTCATCCAACACACAAAAACCGAAATCACCCTCACACAGAATCTGAAAAGGAAAAAAAACTGAATGACTCTTGCATTGTTGATGTAAAAATCTGATGGCTCCTTGAACCAAGCTTGTAAATACCGATTTGGTCACACCCTAGACATGTTAAGGGAGGGTTCTAACCATGGCTACTGTCCTTTGGACAGCCATAATTCGAACTCCCTCCTTAATCAACTAAGAATTACAAAACGTAGTTCAATTCTGCACTTTTGGAAAAGTTGCTGTCATTTCATTATTTGTGAGTGTATGGATGTAAACCAATGGACCAATAACACCCTAACACACTCTAAATTATGCCTAGAAGCAGCCTTGAGTGCCTGGAATCGAGCAACCTCCTGTAAGCAACAAAGATCAACAAACCGTGAAGTGGAAAACAAGGGAGCCAAAAATTCTGTACAGCTTATTGCTTGGAATGTTGCTGTCCATTTCGGTTTATGGCTTGAATCATGCATATATAATGATTTTAAAATATCTATAGGACTTGATTGAAGAGAAAAGAAACAACATATACATGCCTGGAAATCGTTTTGAAGAAGATCAAACCAATACGACAATACGGCACAGCGGAACGGAGTTGGTTTCTATCTTCTTGTTTCTGCTGCTCTTAGCCGATTCTAAGCTGCTGTCTTTTCTGATTATTTCGGTCATTGAGATAGAGGAATGTTATGTAATGGAGGTGATGGTTATAAGAGGTGTTAAAGTGCCATAATATACATTAAGATGGGAGGTTACAAGTGAAGGCTTTGAATGACTTTTTGAATTGTTTCTCATTCTTTATTAGCCGATTCTTGTTCTCATTTTTTTGCTATCCGATCAGTTCATATTCTAGGCTCATAGGTTGAGGGGAATGAAGTGGAATTGTATTATTTGAATTATTAATAATTAGAGAATTAAAATGAGGGATGCCTACACCATGAAGTCTATTTAGAGGTGGCTTGAATGGGGAGTTACTAACCTTTTGAAATATTTTAAATGTTGGTCATTATTACTAATTTGCATTGTATATTTTTATTTAAACCTTGCATTTTAATTGTTTAAGATTTTAAACCTTCATTATATATATATATATATATATATATATATATATATATATATATATATATATATATATATTTAATGCATTAACAAATTAATTTAGTTTAGAATCTTGCTTAGAATCTTGTATGGCATACATAACCTCAAATTTAAATGTTTAAATGCTATGTTTAATTTCTTGAATATATTATACCTAGATTAATTCATCCTCCATTGTTTTCACCTTTTTATTTAAGCTTTAATCAAATATTGAACCTAAAATCATTTATTTAACAACTTAGTTCTAATTAATTTAATAAGTTCTAAAACATTATTTTTCTTTAAATTAAATTATTACTTGACTTAAATTAAATTTAGGAATATTTTTCTTATTATTAATCTTATCTCTAATCTCCAACTCCGGTCCGGCCTCGCGTATTTATCTTGAAAAGACAAAACTAAACATCTACTTTTAAAATAAATAATCATGATTTAAAATTATTTAAAATGACTTAAACACTTCATATATTTAATTAAAAATTCATTTTTAATTTAAATAGTAGCAATTATGCATGGCTTATAAGTAGTCTGATTTTCGGGTCGTTACATTCAATGTTTGTGATCTCTGAATTTGCTCTCTCCACACGTGTTTCAGCAGCCATGTGCACATCATGACCCCTCCGCTGTTTAGTGTTATCTTTAGGTGGCTTTCTAGGTCCTCGAAATTGTTGAGGTCTATACAGATGATGGCCCGGTGGATAACCAACAAGTTTATAACAATTGTCTTTAGAATGACCGATCAAATGACAATATTCACAGGTAATCACATCTGATTTACGTTCATCCACTCTGTTCTGTGATGAATAAAAGAATGATGGAGGTTCAACGATCAATAGCGATCGAGTCAATTCTTCTTGAGATACAATGGGAAAAACTTGTCCAACTGTTGGAAGCGGATCCATCATCAAAATCTGGCTTCTAATATATACGTAACTATCATTTAACCCAAGCAAAAACTGAAGTAGCTTTTGTTGATGATCATAATCAACATACTTACGAGCAGTATCACACGTACATGAGGGAAGAGTAATGAACGATGCATATTCATCCAGAGTTGTTTGAGTTTACAATAATATGTAGAAATTGAAAGATTACCTTGACGCAATCCTCTGATCTCTCTGTGGATGGAAAAAACTCGAGATCCGTTGATTTTATCAAATTGTTCCTTCAAATCCTTCCAAACCGCTTATGCATCAGTAGAATACACAATTCCCACAAATATCTCTTTCGAAACCGTATTCATAATCCACGACAATACCAATGCATTACACTGTTCCCTCAGATTAAGCATAAGATTTCCTGTAATGCACATGGGCTGTTCCCGATTGGGCTGTATCCCTCTCGGTTGTCCCATTACCCATTACTCATAGAACTTCTCCAGCCCAGGAACTGGAGCTTTTGCCTTCCCCAGGATTAGAACCCAAGGCCGGACTGGAGATGGAGTATTGAGATAAATTAATAAAGTCATGTTTAATTATTTTATGCATTTTATGCATAATTCATGCATGATAGGATTTGCTTCACGAAATTTTAAAAGTTCGTGCATTAGAATTTTAAGTTGCATTTCACGTTCGAGCGAGGATCGGAGACCAGGGAATTTTCAGGAAATTTATTTTTATTTCACGAATTATTTTTATAAATTAATTTAGAGCATTTTATGCGTATTTGTCTAAAATAGGATTTTATTAGGGTATTTTTACCCGCGAAATTTTATTTTTAACGGTACGCTAATTTTATCGAATTGGAGGACTTTTTGATGGTTCGGCTAATATTTTAAAAAAATCTTTTCAACTCGAAATATTTTTGGGAGTGCGTTTGGATTGAATGGGCCAACTTTTAGGCTTGTTGAGCTTAAATATCGGTTTTTAATCTTTAAAATAATATTAGGGCCCATTAATAGGTTAATTAGTCATTTAATTGTTATATAATGCACCCTTAACCCTAAACCTAGCCACCTTGCACCTCTCAGCAGCCGACACCCCCACTCAAAAATTTCCTCCCCCTCGGTTTCAGAGAAAACACCAGCCGAAAGCCACGTTTTTGGCTTCTTGTTGCAAAGAAAAAAAATCTCCGGCTCCCTCAATCCAATCTTGTTCTTCCACGCATCATCAGGCACGCTTGCATCTCTTATTTTCTGCATCATCCATGTTATAGCACTGATGTGTATGTGTTTAAGCATGTAAAACTCTCGGTCCATGCATGTGTAGGGTAGATCAATGAATTTTCATGGGTTCCTTGTATTCTTACATTTGCTACTCACGTGTTTCCTTCGATCTGTGCAAGGGGCTGTGGTTATGGTTGTTTTTAGGGACAGAACATGGTGGTCAGAGTCTGCCTTGAGAGGGAGGACCGTGGCTTGGTCTGTAGGTAAAAACCGTGAGGATGTGTGTGTCGGGTGAGTGGTTTGTAGGAGATGGAGTGGTTGAGTTGGGACCAGCAGTGCAAGAGACGAACCGATGCTTGAGCCAGGCCGTGAGGGGTCTGTGTAAAAGCTGAGGGTGACTCGATCCTGCTGGAACCATCCCTGCACTCGATCGAGCGGGCCTAGGAGGAGAGTCGCGTTTGGAGTTCTAAGGACGGGTGGTCGATCGCATTCTCCAGCGTGCATGGAGGCGGGTTTGTGGGTCTGTTGGGTACCCTGGTGTCTGGTCTAGGCCTACAGTAAGTGGGTTCATGGCTGGAACGAGAGGGATAGCTTGAGTCGTGAGTTTGAGGAGAATAGGTGCATGAGGTGGAGTAATAGAAAGGGGCCGATGGTTGGTTGGGGCCATAAATTATTTTAGCCGAGAATTTTGGGTCAAATCTGGGAGCATTTGAGCTTCATAGTGTTTTTAAAAGATGGCAAAAATTTGAGAGGATTTTGGTTT
Organism: Primulina eburnea; assembly: GCF_022965805.1. Taxonomy (NCBI): domain Eukaryota; kingdom Viridiplantae; phylum Streptophyta; class Magnoliopsida; order Lamiales; family Gesneriaceae; genus Primulina; species Primulina eburnea. The sequence goes on along the minus strand of NC_133104.1, from coordinate 37,547,562 downwards.
AGTTTCGGTTTGATTCGGGTAAATTTTAGAGGTCCAGGGTTGAAACTATAATTTTCGGGTTTCCAGGGGCAAAATGGTCATTTTGCACCCGAGGTGAGATTTTAGTCCTAGCAGCGCCCTGAGCACAAATCATAATATTTTTGAAATGTTCATGCATCACGTTTACGATTTTTACGCTATTATAATAATTATGGTGCATGCTTAATTTAAAGGAATTAAGTGAGAAAGTGAAGAGCACTCCGTCTCCGCCGCGCCGTGTCGTTATTTCGTTTGTTTTCTGTCAAAACAAACCAAGGCATGTTTATATCTTCTTTCACTCTTCAATCAAGTCATATAGGTATTTTTAAATATAGCAAGTACATGATTTTAATACAAGATATTTCAGTATGCGATTTAATTATATTACGTGCATTAAATAGAAAATGATTATTTTTTAGATTTATGCGATATGGCTTGTGGTTCCTTCACTATGTGGGAGCATTATTTATACGGTCGCCAGTGACCGCTCAGTTCAGGTTGGTACCACCCGGTCGCCAGTGACCGATCAGTTCAGGATGGTACCATCGGGTCTTCAGTGACCGCCAGCTCAGTTTCAGGCTCCCCGGTAGTCAGTTACCGATCAGTTCAGCTTAGTGCAGTGGCCACAGGCGTAAAACATAATCTCAACAGAAAATTTTATCAGTTATTTCAGTACAGGCTCCAAGGAGCAAATATTTTTACTGTGATTATCAGTTCAGTTATGCACGTATTATAATTGCTCAGATCAGTTTATTTTCAGCATGAGTACAGATTATTTTCAGTATGCCTCATGACATGATATTTTATCCCATGCATAATTTTACTCAGATTTTACTCGTTACCTGCGATATATGCATGCTGAGTCTTTAGGCTCACTGGACTTGATTGTTGTAGGTACTGATAAGGTCAGGGCCGAGGGCGGGGACCAGTGAGCCAGCTTGGGTCGGCAGTAGTGGCACCCGAGGACCTCAGTGCAGCAGTGTTTATTTTATTCCGCAAACAAATTTTTATCAGTCATTGGACATTTTTTTAAATTGTTATTGTGGACAAACAATTATTTCATTCCGCTGCTTTTATTTTAAACATTGAACTTGATTCATCAGTTGGTTTTATGAGTAAGGCCATTTAAGTTCTTTTAAAAAGAAAATTTTTAATTTTCCGCAAATTTTCAAGCAAGCAATTCTAGGGCCTTCACATTTCCGACAGCTGGACATTGACAAGTTCCATCAATAAATGCCAACTTGTGTTTTCGCACGCAACACAATCAACATAGCTCGACTCCATACTCGATAATTCTCAACACCAGTCAACTGCTCATTGATGATATTCATTCCTGGAGTATGAGAAGATTGAATCGAAAGAGGATCGCTGAAGTTGTTGAAATTTGCCATGGATTATGATCAACCGAGAAGAACTCACAAAAAATTTAGAGCAATCGCAAGTTCCGTGGATGTTTCGAAATTAATCAGCAAATTGCCGAAATATAGCAAATTAGAGCTGAAGTGATCTCCGATTCTGAAAGGAAAGAAATCTCAGATACAAATTCAGAACTGATGCCCTAGATCTGAAGCTCTGATACCATGTAAAAGTGAACTTGAAATAGAGGAACTACAGTCCTTTCTTATTAAAGAAGATCAGAAAAATTGTTCTTATTGTTAGATAGAGAGCTATATATATAAGCTGTGGGGACCCGGACGCTAATCTTTTCTTAATCATCTTTTGGGATTTAATTATCAATTCTGATAAACAGGGTCTAAAAATTTTTCTTTTTAAAATATACCTGCGGAAGGTAATGGAATCTAAATAATATACATGTCTGTATAACAACTACAATTCATTAGAAAAGTACAATACTGTACAACCTAAGTCTAAGGTTCAGTGACTAAATTCAAGTCATAAACCAAATCTGCTACAAGTCCGGAATCACCACGCTAACTCGTCTTCTCTCATCGTCATCTCGACCCTGATCCAGCCCCACCTGTTGTCATGCACACATACAAAACAAGACAACAGCCGGATAACTCCGGTGAGAATAAATCCCAGTATAAAACATGGTAAACATGCATATACACATAATAATTCATGAAACATGCTGTCATGAAGAAATTAAAACAATAGTAATAGATTTCGTGATCTATGAAATCTAATCTAACTAAACATGCATCTCAAATCAGATAAACATGCACATACACAATCTAAATCATAAAACATGCTATCATAACTGAAGGCAATAACAATGGGTTCCATAATCTATGAATCCCATTCATATAAGCATGCAGTTCTAGTCAAATCATGTCTAGACTCGACTCAACTATAACTCTAGGGATCCCGGTGTGAATAAGACGTCGCTGGCTGTCACCTACCCAACCACTCGGGGTGACTGTACGTCTTATTCCTAGACTTCGGTCTGAGCTGTATCAACGAATACAATAGGAGTAATGACTACTCCTAAGCTGAGATACACCGAACATCTAGAGATTTGACAATGACTGTCAAAGACTCTCCTATCTTAGCTGCAATGAATATCAATCTGTAAACAAAGCATAATCATATTCATATCTGAATATGGCAATAATCTCATACTTTTGAATAAAATGCTAAAATCAAAGCATAAACATATCAAAGTATAAAGAACAGTCTAGTATGTGATTTTGTTGGGAAACTCAAATGAAATCTGATTTGAGTTGTGGCTTCCCAAGTATCACATGAATTATACCTTTGTCTTCCTGATCTGACGAAGACGATGACCTGTATTCAAATCTGTCCATATCCAAATCTGAAATGACAATATCGAATACGTTGTATCAGTGAATAACTCAATACACAATCTGTTCTGATCAATACTCAATTCAGTACATAATCTGATCAAAATCTGAACCAGATACAATCTGATTTATATCAACGAATATCACGATGAAATCTAAATCATAACTTAATCTTATCAATTTAATTCAACTGATGTTTCGACGGCATAACAATACAATCTGAATAACCCCGTCAGTTCTGAACATCACAAATATAATACTGGAACTCATAATCTGTGTCAATACAATTCATAATCTGAATACTAACACAATTCTGGTATAAAATCTCAGTCAATATCTTCTGAAATTCATAACAATTGAATGAACACTCTGTTTCTCAATCTGACTTCGATTCTATGATGTCTAACATGACAAGAACATCATATATGAATCCTATTCAGTTCTGACAACATCATAAATTCAAATCATGTCTAAACGTAATAAAACTTACGTCCAGTTGTAGCCTGTGTTGATAGGAACACAGTACTGAAGTCGGATTTAAAATCAGACGGGCGGATTTCTCACAAAAGGCGTAAGGATTTTCCACTAACTTCCTGAAGCTTCTCTCTTTATCCTTCCTCGTTTTCTGAGGAAATGAAACGTAATATACATATATATATCCAAGCTTGCATGCAAACGAAACGTGTTTACTTTTCGTGACTTTCGGTCGGCGCTCGAGCGGTGCAAATCTACCGCTCGAGCGCGGTATCTTCTGTCCAACAATTTCAAGTCGCACCCTTGGCGCTCGGGCGGTCAAATCTACCGCCCGGGCGCCGAACCTTCTGCCCGAACGATGAATTACCGAGACATTGGCGCTCGGGTGGTTGTTTTCTACCGCTCGAGCGCCGGAGGTGCTGCCCAAATCCTTGGCTAATCATGCAACGACGCTCGGTCTCGGCATATTGGTTCATTTAAATTCTTATAATTTCAATCATGTCAATTAATCAACGTCTGATTATAATGATGAAATCTCGGGCATTACATTTCTCCCCCTCTTAGATCTGAGTTCGTCCCCGAACTCGCAACAATTGATTCAGAAGAAATGTATACAGAGTTCAAAGCAGAACTCATCTCAATGAATCTGTTCTGAAATCTCAATCTCACCATACTGGCTATACAACATCTGTATATACTAAACCACAGCTCATAGCAAATCACTACTATCACTTGTTATCAAATCTGTTTATCCCGGTCCAGGATATACTCAATCTTTATCTTTAAATACCAATCGTCATCATCCGACGTTGGTTTATGACATCTGTTCTTTCTGAACTATCTTTATCTTCCTTCGAATTTCTTCAAGAGAAATAGAAATCGATAGTATTCACTGTATACGGTCCTGACTCTAACTATCTCATTACCCATCTTGTAGGCTGATAGGTATTGTCACGCAGTGATAATAAGTCATATCAATTAGTGCTAACATCTAGCACTCTATAATTCTACCAAAATCCTTCAATATCTGGATAAAATATATTCTGACTGTCTGCCAATTTGTAACATATTCTGAGAAGAAACTCATGATATACTCTGTCACGAGTACAAAATCAACCAGAAAATCACATTCTGATATACTCTATCTCAACATTCTGTTGATTCTGATCATTCCTCTGACATCAATCTGTGTCATCTGGTTTTGTTTGTACGTTATCTGGTACAAACTAATAGATATAGATTGATCAATCTGTCAATCATAATCATATTATCTTACCATCTGAAATAAATGGCGGTAATTTCATTACAACAGCCATAGAAATGCACTCCCATTTCTATTTAGAAATATACAAAATCTGTAATAATCTTCTGATTTCTATCTTTTTGTCTTCTTCTGTTAGCAATTCAGACTTGTCAGTAAAATATCTGCCAACATTTCTGTACAAATGCTGTTATAACTAATCTGATCTGTTTATATCACAACTGTCTGTTCGAATAACGTACATTCACAATCATCTGAATGGCAACTGAATCCTGCGGTTCTGACACTATCTGTGAGTTCAGATTCGAACTATCCTGTATAAACAAATCAGTAAATAATCATAAATTAAAGAAGAAATACCTACCTGGTATTCGGCTCTGACTATCAATATCAAAATCTGTAAACAATTCTGAAACATCTGATATCATAGCATAATCAGTCCCATATAACACAAAATCAAATATCTGTTATTCTGACTGATTCTCTGTTCTGATTATTACAAACAAATTCTGAACATTCTGATCACATGTCTGACTGTTTACACTAATCTGTATCAAACACTGATTCACAATAACAGTAATATCACATCAGATTCAGAACAGAAAGAACCTACACAGATCTAGTGAGTTTCAGAAAACTCATAAAATAACAAAATCAGGCAATCTGTAAATTCTGGCTATCTGACCAACCCTCATACTGCCCAGATCAACTGCTATATCTTATCTGCAAATAACAGATGCTCCCAACAATATGAGATATCAAAAATACTGATGTAGAACAATAACAATACTCAGCAGATATATAACAATAAGAGAAGAAGATATTCTACAGATAATAAATTTCTGACATTTCTGGAATTCTTGATCTTTCTGTCTTAACTGTCTAAATCAATCGATCTTCAGATACCGCATATTCTGAATACTATCTGTTTCAAGCAGGATTCTTATCTGAATAGTTTCTGTATACAATCATCATTGGTCTCAGATTATTCAATAAAATCTTTAAATATTCCATTTGATCAATTAAATACTGCAAATATATCAGAATCTCATAGATATAACAACATCAGACCATCTCTGACTATACGGACATATGTCAAAGAGGAACACTAAATCAGCTGTAACTCTTGGCTGATAATTTTCTACTGATCTTTCAATTCTTTTAATTCGTTCTGTATCATTCTATTCATTCAATATCATTCTGTACTGAAATCTAACATACAATCAATGTCTGATCTCAATTCAATTCTGAACTCTATCTTTCTGGTATAAGGCAATTCTAAAATCTTATCTAGGCAAACATCAGTCAACCCATACATCATTGGCAAATCTGCCAACGCTAGGCTCGATTTCAGTAAATCTACTGAATACATAAGGATACCATCTGCTCCTTTCTGTAATAATCGAGTCATAAACAACACAGATATCAAAGGAATTCTAAATCTAGAATCCTTATCGTGAAATCTCTATTTATCAGCCATATCTGGTCTGAATCTTATATGTTCCTGACTGGAATCGATAATGGTCTGTACTGGTTCAGCATATTAACATCAATAATGCAATCAAATCAGCAACACAAGTACATAAATATTACAGTCATATAGACCCAACAGATAATGCATATCTCCATGCAACTCATTCAAGGATAATCTTAAGGAATGCATTAGTATATATCAATACATATGCAATCTCATTATAAAGAATAGTACCTGTTGTGAATTCTGGATCTGTGTTTTCAATTGAACTCTGTTCCCTACAATCTTCGGGAACGCTTCTGGGGACAGACTTTAGCAAAGTGTCCCGGCTGTCCACAATTATTGCATCTACCAGTCACTCCCTGGCATTGCTCGGTGGAATGTCTCCCTCCGCAACTCCTGCAATACACTCCAGTATAGCTCGGACTAGAACTACTGGAACTCGAGGAATCACCCCCTTACTTCTTGAATGGCTTCTTGCGGGCTTTCAGCAAATCTTGCTTCCCACTCGTACTGCCGTGATCATATCGGAGAGGGGATTGCTGAGTCTGGGGTTGCTTCACACATAACCTTGTCAACTGTCTAATCAGACTCGCCTCCGCTCTCTTCGCTCTACTCAGGATGTCAGCAAAATGGTAAGGTCGCTGCAAATTCATGAATGCAACTACCTCTGAATTCAACCCTCTGATGAATTGATTCACTACAGCTTCATCATTCCCAGCTAAATGAGCAGCAAAATGCATTAGAGTCGAGAATTTAGCAATATATGCGTCAATATTTAGCTGCCCTTGGCTCAAATTCTCAAACTCTAATTTCTTGTCCTCTCGGTATGAAGCTGAGAAAAATCTTCGATAGAATTCAGTTCTGAATATTTCCCACGACATCACTGTACCTCTCTGTGCCCACATTCTTGTACTGGTAATCCACCAACTCCTGGCGGCTTCTCGTAACTGGTAAGGCACCATTTTAACTCTCTGTTCATCTGTACAATCAAGTAAATCAAACAAGATTTCTATATCATCAAACCAGTTCTGACAGTCTTCAGATGTCTCGGTACCACTCAGAATCGGCGGTTGTAATAACTCAAATTCTTTCATCTTTTCTTCTAGCTGAGGTTCTGATGCATCTAGCTGTTCAGACGAAGTACTACCCCTTTCTGGAAATCTCCGAGGCGGTATATCTGATTACCAAAACATTAGTAACCCAAATACAACAAATCTGTTCCAATCTTTCTCTGATCCTCTTACTGCGGATCATGAATCAGATCTGATTTATATTCAAGAATACATAATACCCATTTAAATCAAATAATCAGGTAAACACGTATCTCAAAGCAGTAACACATAGTCTCATGCTAGCACACAATGTCAATCAACATTATATAAATCTCATGCTAGCAATCATATGTAAGGAAGAAAATTCAATCTACCCCGCTCATTCTATGTTATCTCAGTCTAAAGAATCTATCAGTTCTGACTATCTCAATCTAAAGGATCTATCGCTAAAGGACCTATCGCTCTGATACCACCTGTTGTGGGGACCCGGACGCTAATCTTTTCTTAATCATCTTTTGGGATTTAATTATCAGTTCTGATAAACAGGATCTAAAAATTTTTCTTTTTAAAATATAACTGCGGAAGGTAATGGAATCTAAATAATATACATGTCTGTATAACAACTACAATTCATTAGAAAAGTACAATAATGTACAACCTAAGTCTAAGGTTCAGTGACTAAATTCAAGTCATAAACCAAATCTGCTACAAGTCCGGAATCACCACGCTAACTCGTCTTCTCTCATCGTCATCTCGATCCTGATCCAGCCCCACCTGTTGTCATGCACACATACAAAACAAGACAACAGCCGGATAACTCCGGTGAGAATAAATCCCAGTATAAAACATGGTAAACATGCATATACACATAATAATTCATGAAACATACTGTCATGAAGAAATTAAAACAATAGTAATAGATTTCATGATCTATGAAATCTAATCTAACTAAACATGCATCTCAAATCAGATAAACATGCACATACACAATCTAAATCATAAAACATGCTATCATAACTGAAGGCAATAACAATGGGTTCCATAATCTATGAATCCCATTCATATAAGCATGCAGTTCTAGTCAAATCATGTCTAGACTCGACTCAACTATAACTCTAGGGATCCCGGTGTGAATAAGACGTCGCTGGCTGTCACCTACCCAACCACTCGGGGTGACTGTACGTCTTATTCCTAGACTTCGGTCTGAGCTGTATCAACGAATACAATAGGAGTAATGACTACTCCTAAGCTGAGATACACCGAACATCTAGAGATTTGACAATGACTGTCAAAGACTCTCCTATCTTAGCTGCAATGAATATCAATCTGTAAACAAAGCATAATCATATTCATATCTGAATATGGCAATAATCTCATACTTTTGAATAAAATGCTAAAATCAAAGCATAAACATATCAAAGTATAAAGAACAGTCTAGTATGTGATTTTGTTGGGAAACTCAAATGAAATCTGATTTGAGTTGTGGCTTCCCAAGTATCACATGAATTATACCTTTGTCTTCCTGATCTGACGAAGACGATGACCTGTATTCAAATCTGTCCATATCCAAATCTGAAATGACAATATCGAATACGTTGTATCAGTGAATAACTCAATACACAATCTGTTCTGATCAATACTCAATTCAGTACATAATCTGATCAAAATCTGAACCAGATACAATCTGATTTATATCAACGAATATCACGATGAAATCTAAATCATAACTGAATCTTATCAATTTAATTCAACTGATGTTTCGACGGCATAACAATACAATCTGAATAACCCCGTCAGTTCTGAACATCACAAATATAATACTGGAACTCATAATCTGTGTCAATACAATTCATAATCTGAATACTAACACAATTCTGGTATAAAATCTCAGTCAATATCTTCTGAAATTCATAACAATTGAATGAACACTCTGTTTCTCAATCTGACTTCGATTCTATGATGTCTAACATGACAAGAACATCATATATGAATCCTATTCAGTTCTGACAACATCATAAATTCAAATCATGTCTAAACGTAATAAAACTTACGTCCAGTTGTAGCCTGTGTTGATAGGAACACAGTACTGAAGTCGGATTTAAAATCAGACGGGCGGATTTCTCACAAAAGGCGTAAGGATTTTCCACTAACTTCCTGAAGCTTCTCACTTGATCCTTCCTCGTTTTCTGAGGAAATGAAACTTCATATACATATATATATCCAAGCTTGCATGCAAACGAAACGTGTTTACTTTTCGTGACTTTCGGTCGGCGCTCGAGCGGTGCAAATCTACCGCTCGAGCGCGGTATCTTCTGTCCAACAATTTCAAGTCGCACCCTTGGCGCTCGGGCGGTCAAATCTACCGCCCGGGCGCCGAACCTTCTGCCCGAACGATGAATTACCGAGACATTGGCGCTCGGGCGGTTGTTTTCTACCGCTCGAGCGCCGGAGGTGCTGCCCAAATCCTTGGCTAATCATGCAACGACGCTCGGTCTCGGCATATTGGTTCATTTAAATTCTTATAATTTCAATCATGTCAATTAATCAACGTCTGATTATAATGATGAAATCTCGGGCATTACATAAGCTCTAAGTTCACGAACCGTATAAACGTATTATTAGGAAAATCACAAAACACGACTTATGTTATATATGTATATATATAATCGACAATGAAAATTCAAAAACTCGAAATGTTCGTAAGCTTTATATATATATATATATATATATATATATATATATATATATATATATATATATATATACCTGTCAATTATCGAATAAAATAATTTTAGGTTGAGTTCAACTTCGAAAATAAATAGGTGCCGTATTTACTATTCCCTCATATTGTTTAATTTTACGTTTGAATTAAATTCATTGCTTCTTGTTTTCCACATGTTTATTAATGAAAAATGCATAACCACATGAAACCAACCAAAACAATACATTAAATTTTAATCAAAACTTCAACTGACAAAAATATTTGAAACCGAACTGTACAAATTTAATGAAAAAACTGTACAAACCACACCGTGATTACCTCTAAATGTAGCAAAGTTGAGTGAGGGCCAAGGAATAGGAGCCAAGTTATGATTATTCCAACAATTATTAAAAATTAAATAGATACAGGAGATTTGTTATTTAACACTCCGAATTTGGTTAATTGCATTACATATATATTTTCATTTAACTAGATAAATGCACGTGCGTTGCACGTTGAGAAATAGAATAATTTGTATATGATAATTTTATATAAACATGTTTAAATTATTTTTGAAATAAGAATAACTTTTAACATATAAATAATTAATTATTTGGTTACAATCGAAATCATCACATTTTCTAGTCTTTGATTTGAAGACTTCTTGAAATCTTTTTTTGTCCGTCGGTTTTATCTTCTTATCTCTTTTTTTTGTACTCGGCAATTGGTTCTTCATCTCGAATCTCTATTTCATCTTCGTCTTCATGGATCTTCATGTTTTTGTTGATGTTTATTTCATTTGATTTTTCTACCTTTGGTGCTACACTGCCTTGTTTAGTTGTCTTGATAATCTTCCGAGATCTCCGTTTCTTGATATTGACATTTGTTGTTGGATAATTGCCATGTATCTCAATAGCTTCTGCCACAATTTTTAACATTTCATCACATTTTTCCACTGAATTATCCAACTTGAACAAGAATGTGTGGAGCTTGGAGCTTGGTTGATTTAGCGAATCTTTATATGAGTTATTTGGTAAATTCTGCATTGAAAATTTTTATTGTTAGATGCAATATTTATGTAGATATAAAATCATTTGTTTGTTTTATCTTATATATGTTCATGAATTTGAATGAAATCTTCAATAGAACATCCAACAAAAGACGTTGCAACTTTTCCAATAATAATGTTATTATTGCGATATCATTCTCATCTTCAATTGTGATTGTTATTCTATACATGTAACATAAAAAAGTAAAGTAAGGATCACATTTTTTTATTGTGATCTAAAACTTGGTTTGTGTATTGGTAATTTGTTTTACATAAAAACGATTTGAATTCATTTTTATTTCTCTTTTTCTATTCATTTGATGAATATAAGAGTAATTATTACACATAAAACTAATTTAAACTCATTTTGATTATTTTGAAGTGTTTTCTTATTGTACCAAACACTTATTTGTGTTTGTCTTGCATAGGGTTTTACAATTTGGCAAATTGACAGGCAAATTGACAGGCACGTCAATGCAATCCTCATTATGTTCACCATTTGCTTAGTATAGGGCTTTGCACGATAAATCACAATTATAATAAATAAATATTGTGTCGTGGGTAACAAATATAACTTTTGACACAAATTTTAAGCAATATTCGAACTAAAATATAAATCTTTCACTATGATTCAGTTTTGTTAGGTTAAGCGTGCAAGAGTGAGAGTAGCATTGGGATGAGTGAACTCCTGTGAAGTTTTCGTGAGTTACGCTGCTGACATTGTGTCGCTTATTTTAAATTTCATTAAAGATATAATTTTTTAATAAAAAAAACTGTAAATTTCATTCCAAAAATAAAATTTCATTTATCTTCAATTATTATAAAATTCATTAATACCTGAAAACGAACAAAAAAAAAGACATTTATTTATTAATATTATTTAACGAAAATAACGATATAAATGTAAACTGACACAATTTTATCATAGTTTTCAATTTTATTAGTCGTGTTTATTTAAGTTATTAATGGATATTAATTTACTCAAGTTTAAAATAAAAATTGCATAAAAACTCCTACGAGGCTGTTTCACAGGAACATGTTTCATATTCTACCTTAATCATGAAAAGTCATTTTTTTTTCACTCAAAAAATTGATCTGTGACTCATCTGAAGGATATATCCTTGAGACCGGCTCACATAAAACCAATTCAAAAATTGAAGAACTATAAAAATTCATAAAAAAAAAAAAAGGAGAAGTCAAACAAAAAGAATTATTTTTAAAATAAGGATATAATTCATTCTGTGAAAATATATTGTAAATTTTATTATTCTTTTATTCATTTTAAATTATATTAAAGATATATTTTTTAAAACAAATAAAGGATAAATTTCATTTCAAAAAATGGTGGCTAAATTTAATTTTGTTCAATTTTATTTAGAATTAATTGATAGTTGGGAAAAAAACAAACAATAGAATATGTATTTATTATTATTATTTCAAATTTTATTGAAGATATTATTTTTTAAAAAAAATGATGTGTAAATTTCATTCCAACAAATGAAGGCTTAATTTAAATTTCATTCTAAAAACTGGTGGCTAAAATTTATTTTTCTTCAATTTATTTTAGAATATATTAAATAATAGATGGAAAAAAACAAACAAGCGAAGAGAAGTATATTAATTATTATTATTTACGTTATTCATAGATGTTAATTTATTTAAGTTAAAAATAAAATTGACACAGAAACTCGTATGAGGTTGTTTCACGAGTGAATTTTGTGAAACATGCCTCATATCTGACTTGAATCGTGAAAAAAAAAAGTATTTATGTAAATTCACAATTCACATTTACACACTCCATAATTAATTTTATTTTAATTTATCTTAAATTTCATTAATTAATAGATGAAGAACATGAAAAACAACAAAAAAAATTAAATATGGAGTGTGTAAATGAAGGTAAGGACATTTATGTAAATTCATTTTATATTAATTTATTTTAAATTTTATTAATTAAAACAACAAAAAAATTAATATGGAATGTGTAAATGAAAGTAAGGACATTTATGTAAATTCATTTTATTTTAATTTATTTTAAATTTTATTAATTAATAGATGAAAAACATGAAAAACAACAAAAAAATTAAATATGGAGTGTGTAAATGAAGGTAAGGACATTTTTGTAAATTCACAAGTCACATTCATATATTTATATAGATATAGCGAATTCTTCAGAAAAAATGATGTCTTCCACAATGGAATCTGATAAGTGAGATTTCAAATAAGTGTTTCCATAATCTTCTTCTGTCCGAAGAAATGATTCATCAAAATAATGAGTCACCATTGATATCGACACATTTGAGATCGCCAAATGTTTGGGAGTTCCTCTATTCAATCTTTTTCCTTCTTCTTGTTGCTGGATATCTCGTTCGTACATATCTTATCTTTGTTGCCCGGGCCTCTAGTGAGTTACAGACAGAGTTCGAAAAGGTCAAATATTTGATGATTCCATCATCTAAATTTTATTAATTAATAGATGAAAAACATGGAAAACAACAAAAAAAATTAAATATGGAGTGTGTAAATGAAGGTAAGGACATTTTTGTAAATTCACAATTCACATTCATATATTTATATAGATATAGATATAGATAATGTAAGATTGTGATAAAATATCGGGTTTTTTAAGTTGACAATATTCAAGACATTTTGAGATAACCTATTTAATATAGAAACAGTCAAATAACATCGAGAGCAAGAACACAAAAGCAATATGTATAAATAGCATACCAGAGATCAAGTGATCAAAGAAGCAATCAGTCAATCTAGAGCAATATAAGGGCATACAAGAGATCGAGTGATCAAAGAAACAATCAGTCAATCAAGAGTAATATGTATAAGAGCATATCAGATATCAAGTAATAAGATCAACATAGTTCAAGTAATATAACAAGAGCACTAATCATATACAAGAATATCAGAGCAATTCATCAATTCAATTCAAGAAATCATATTAGAGAACAAGATCAGTGTCTCACTACCCTAGTAGATCAAAAAAAGTATATCTGAACCAGTGAACTCGGCAATGTACTAAAACAAGAGTGATTCTCTGATAATAGATTGCATGATCAAATCATATCGCTCATTCAAAGAACAAAAGCTCATGAATTCAGAACAATGCAAAGAAAAATCAATCCACTTCATAAGATCAGAAGACCAAAGAACCATAAGATCAGAGCAAGATAAAGATAAAAAAATATTCAAATCAAAGTCTGCATAGAAAATCAGAAGAAAGAATAAAGATCAAACTCTCACAGACAAAGTCAGATCAGAGAAGATCATCAAATCCGAACTATCTTCAAATATTTTAAAAAAGTTTTAGATCAGATAAGTCACGTGATAGTTTGTGGTGCTAAACCTATTGACTTGTCATTTTATCATCTATTAGAAGAAAGAGGTTTTGGTTTTACAAAAATTTGTAACCCCTACTTCCACTCAAGGAAAGATTTCACTAAAGGTTTTAGCTTTATAAAACTTGTAACAAATCGTTTCAATCTTAGAATTTATCCACCGAATAAATTGGAACTCCTAGTAACTTCTTACAACAGTTAAGATACACAGTCTAACAGCCAATATAGAAATAAGATAATGAATCTTTCGATTCAAATTGTCGAGAAACTTCTCAAACGATCTTGGTAAGAAATGGTCTAGTAGTTTGACTGAAAACCCTTGACGATATGAATAAGTGTCCCATTAGCCGATATAATTAACATTCAATTAATAGTTAGCAGGTTCTATTAAAAGATTAATTTGCTATGGTGTTCTTTTTTGCTCTCTCTCACAAGTCACAAGTGACCACATGCAACCACAATCTAACCTATTCTAAAGATCGTAAATTTCAATCAAATATAATTACTTTATTATTTTTGTCATGATCAAATGAAACACACACACACACATATACACACACACACACACACACACGGCGGTGTGTATTGAGTTTCAATCCATGAAAAATATATATTCATTCTTCCCCTCTCGCAAATATAAAAAGGAAAAAATTCCAGTCTTCTCAAATTTTGGTAATTTTCATGAATCCAAGAATTTAAAATGAAATGAATTTTCAAAATATCTAATGAAGAAGATTTGCGAAAGGACAGAAGATCAAAATTTTAGTGCCTTTCGCGGGAGATGGTCCAAACACGTTCATTATAGTTGTCAAATAACAAATTATTTTAATTTTATTAATAATTTCTTATAATTTTTAGGTTTTGTCTTTTCTTTTCTTTTCTTTTTCATCTATCAACTTTTACTGAATTGATAGACGTACGTGTATTAAAATTCACAGTTTTTTATTTTTTATTTTCAGTTTACGTTCATGAATTTCATTAATCAATGCTTACATTGATACATTGTTCTAAAAATTTTCAAGGCACGGCCGTCGCTCCGAAAAAGTATGTTGAGGATCGAAGTTGAGTTTAGAGGGGGGGTGAATAAACTCTACTCGTTTCTTCGTTTTCTTCTGATGAGGTACTAAAATCCTGTTAGAGATAATAGTTTATCTTGTACGTAGACCTTCACCTAGATTACAATAAAACGTGCGGAAACAATCTGATGAGGTAATTGAAAGACAATAAAAACAGTAGACAACAGTTGTTTATGGAAGTTCGAAGATAAAATCTTCTACGTCTCCCCTTCTTCTGTTTCCAGAAGGTATAACTAAAAGACTTTGGAAATTACAGTACAACTCTTGTACACACCCACTTCAGAAGGACTTACACCTCAGCCTACTGAAACTCTTAGTTACTCCACTCACAAATAATGTGATACACAAAGTTCTGAAAAGACTCTTTTCAGATTACAAACTCTTCCTGATAAAGTATAAGTGATGTAAAGATTGTGAAGAGTGTAAGAATCAGTAGCACAAGATGATTTTCAAAAGATCTGATATTAGCTATGAAGCGTGTGCTACTTTTCTTTGTGTTGAACTCTAAGTACTCAAGGAATTTCGAGATTGTCTTATCATTGAAAATAGCTTTGATCCTTGAAAAATGATGTTAAGCGAAGTGTCGTGTCGTCTAAGGATTTGATCCATGTATATATAATCGACTGAGTTCAACGTTCACAATCAGAGGATGTATCCAGATAACTGATACAATCAGCTTTATTACCAAAAGAGGTTCTTGCAGAAAAGCTATAAAACAATCAGTCTTATTTTATACTTAATTGGGTAAAGTGCATTAAATGACTCTGTATAGTATTTAATGCTGCAATTAATACTAGTACTAGGAACTTTAACGGCAATTAAAGTGGTAACGTTAGGAAACGTCTTCTACTGGTTTTGTATTTCTATCCTTTCTACTTCTTTAGTTTTACTAGAACAGTAGCTTCTGATAAGTGAGTCTACTGTTCTGGTTTGCTGGTTTTAGTTAACATCGCCACAATAAAATTCATGTCTAACAATTTCCCCCTTTGTGGTGATGCCAAAACCTAAACAGTAGAAAAGCGATAAATAAAGCAGATAATCATTAAGCAAAAGGATAATATCAATAAACTATCAAAGTAAATAATCAATCAGTTTCAATATCCCTGTAGATGACTTCTTCATTTTGAGGATCTTGAAGTCTTCTGTCTGAAGGTTCAGCTTCAGCTTCTGATTGCCTAGCTTCTGCTTGATCTCTTCTATCTTCCCCTTTTTTGGCATCAGCGGCAACCACATGGGCGAATAGATCATTCATTCTTCCAGATAGGTTCTGAATGCCATTGGTTAGCATCTCCAGATACGGAGTTTGAGAAGAGATGCGATCATTCAGTGTAGTGAGAGATTGATTTTGTGAATCAATCTTGGCATCCATAAGTTCCAAGGAAGTGGAAAATGATCGAAAGAGATCATCATGCTCGATAATTCGGTTGAGTATATCAGTTTGAGCAAGCATGATGTTACTGTGATTTCTCGATATAGCCTATCTGAAAACGATGGTTTCAGCATACATCTTGTCCATGTTTTCCGCCGTGTTATATATGTATTTGCCCATGCGTTCTCTGAAAGTTTGAGCACCAGTGAATTCTGAAAGGCTTTCACAGGACATTCGTTTGACTAAATCAGACACGTTGTTGAGTTCCCGTTGCAGAGTCTCAATCTGAAATTCCAAGTTGAATGCATCTGATTCTGGGGAGGGGGTTCGCACAAGCATGCATTGCTTAATCTCAGCAAGACGAGAGTTCGTCTTAATCAGAACTGGATGAGAGATAGTCAACACAGTAGAAACGAGATTAGTGTCCATCAAAGCAGTAGAAGGACCAGGGTCTGCTGAGCTTTCTTCTGGAAGAGAAGAGACAGTGGGTTCAGCAGCAACCAGGGGAGGGGCAATTTCTTCAGCGGGAACGGCCAAGTCAGAGGCCAAATTCTCTTCCGTTGGTGCAATAACAGCGGGTGAGTCTGATGGTTCTGCAGTTGAAGGTGCAGAAGGCTGATTCAGAAGATTATGCATTTCTGCTTGATGAGCAGCAGAAAATTTCTCTAAATTTGGAAAGAGAGATGTAGCATCTGGTTCTTCCATATGTTGCACTGGGTCGGAGAAGGAGAGGGTGGCAATGAAGTAGCCGGTGCTGCTTCCTGAGTGGTAGAAACCATTGGAACAATCGACTCAATGACTTCTTCAACCGAAGCCAGTTCATGTACAGATAATAGAGATGATGACGGAATGGGCCTAGTTGGAGAAGCAGGAGTACTGAGAGCAGAAGCCTTTGGGGAGGCTGTAGTCCTTTCCTCAACTGTCTGAATCTGATGAAAATCTGGAACAAGGCCGACGTGATATACAATAGGCTCGCCAAAGCCCTGTTCTTAAGCAAGAAGTTGCTCACGCATCTGTTTTAACTTATCATAAAGAATCAAAATAACTTTTTGATCCTGAACAGCAGTAGGAACAGCAGGATCAAAATTCGATTCAAGAACTTTCAGAACCGATTCTAGCTTCTGACATTTCAGCTGATCGAGGATAAAACTCCTTCTGCGCAGGGCCTCGATGATATTTTCAGTTTTTGCAAGCTGAAAAATTTTCTTCTCCGCGTTCATCATTTTTGCGTAGATTCCTTTTGTCTTGAATTAGGCAAAAGAATGGAAGAGTCGGACCGTGTGCCATTCATCGAAAAAATTCATGTCATCATTTGCAGAGCTAGTCGATTTCTGCCAGATGAAGATCAACACCGGTCGTTACAGTTGTTTTGAGTCCAAAAACTGGTGGTCTTCGATCATTTTTCCTTTGCCTTTATCTGATGATGAAATAGGCAAGATGGGTCGGAATGCAGAAGACCCGCTGGTTGATTCTCGAATAACTATTCCAGAGGATGGCTTGAAAACAGAAGCAATAGATGGTGCTGGAATAGATGCAGTAGCTTGTACAGAAGTAGCAGCAGTGGGTCGAACAGAAGGAATCACTTCTGGAAATACCTGTCTGATAGGTACTTTTTCAATCTCAGACAGTGCTGATGTCTTCTTGATCTTAAGAACGGTGCGAGCTTTCTTCTTGATTTGTGTTGGTACGGGTGGTTGAATAGCAGCAGCAGACTCTTCTGATGCTGTTTTTTCCGAACCAGTCGAAATGATCACTCTTTTCCTTTTAATTTTCCTTTGAGGTTTTTGAACCTCAGAAGCAGTTTCTCCAATCTCCTTTTTCAAGGAGACAAACTCAGCCACGGTTGGCTTAGGCCTTAAAGCGAGTACGTTCTCAGCATCAATCATTGATACTGAAGCAGCATCTTGATCACTGGTAGAGGCGAAACCAGCATCCTTGAGCATTGCGCTGATTTGAACAGCGAATCCAGAACTTTTCTTGTCAACCATCTCTTTCATGATTCTGAAGAGGAAATGACTCCAGTCCAATTTGATTCCCTTAGTGATGGCAGTCATCACCTGAACTTTCTCCTTAGTCAACTTGTCGAAAGTGCCGGCTTTGATTAAAATGGATTTTGCCACAATATCGGCCAGAATTTGATATTCCATTTTGAGTAATTTCTTGTGACAAGAGGGAGACAGCTCTTCTCCAGAGACTGAGAAAGAACTGAGCGCAATAGACATATCTATCTTGGAGATATCAGATAGTTCAGAAATACCTGAGAGTGGGAGGAGAAAGGTCGCTCCCAAAAGTGTAGCATCAATGGAGATGGATGCATCTCCTTGAGAATGAACAATTTTTCCTTCATGCACTGTCGCTTTAGCGTAAAATTCTAGAAGAGCATTTTTGTAGATAACAGCTGGTGCTTCCATGAATGTTCTAAGTCCTGATTTCTCAATGTCTTGAAACATTTTGACAAGATTCTCATCCTTGACGTTGAGAACAGAAGCAAAATTTACTTGATATGCGTTGAGAATATATGCTCCGGCCATTTCTGTATGAGGATAGAATCAGATACAATTTGCAGTAGTTAGAGATGATGGAGAGAAAGCAGTAGCTGAATAACAACAGTTAGGAAACAGTAAAGATGAAAAAGTGAATTTGAAAATAAATATACAGCCGTCAAATAAACATAAAGACACGTGTCAGTATGTTTTTGGTTGAGTGTTTGAAAAGATTTGGCAGAAACTGTCAGATATACGAATGATTTCAAAAATTTGAAAAAGGCGGGCTGTCCAGACGGTTACTAAAAGAAATAAGAAGAGGAGTTGTCGTTTTATGATAACGTCTGCTGGAAGTTTCAGGGTGCTGAAATATTTGAGCACTTTGACAAAACCAGCAGACTCGTAGTTTTATCGAAAAGACAAACATTCTATCTGTTTTCTGAAAAGGTGTCAAAATCTTAGTCTGACTAAGATACTGTTCCTCTCGGTAAATGCAACTAATAAGTGGTCTTTAATGCGACAAGTGACTCTTGGCAATCTTTCAATCTGAACCGTCGAAATGAATAGTCGCAAGGGTCTTTGTTTCTTCTATAAGTACCTGCACAACTTGAACGAAATAAAACATACACAATCTAAAATGAAAACTCAAGATAAAAGAGAGTTAGAGTTTGATCCAAGAGCCGACGAAATGTTCAGAAGGAAGTTTGGGGATATCATTCTTTACGGAATGATCCTTGAAACACACTCCTGGAGTTGTAGTGTCCACAGTCAAACAGATCTGTTGCTTCGATTGATATTGAAATGTAGCATCGATTCCTTCCAGAAGCATGCTAATGCAATAAGAGAGTGCTGGTTGATCGATGATGCTGATATCATCTATGATGCCCTGTAAGGCATCTAAAAATACATTAATGCTGACAAGACCCAAACTTGCTAGATTCTTTCTAGGCCTTGAGCTTGCTGGAATCTCTTGTTCCTGTTGAAGTACTTTGCAAACAATTTGCAGGGAGCTCATATCACTGAAGACAAATGCTAAATGTAACGCTTCTGGTTAAATAGCATTTGTAGATCTACTGTTTTTACTTCTGCATCGTGTAATGTACTGAAATGGTTTCTAATAAAATTTCAGTTTTACGTACTTTACCTTCCCTTCTGCTTTTCTGCAAATGACTTACTGTCAGTTAAATACGATAAATAACCGAGTAATCATAAAAGCTAAAACAAGGTAATAGATAATAATCAAGTTAAATCTATCAAATCAAGAGAGTTACGAAAGTAAGAAAACTTATTTTCTGGTAAAGGTTTTGTGAAGATATCTGCTGTTTGTTGATCAGTAGAAACGTATTCCAGACGAATGTTCTTCTTTTGCACATGATCTCTGATAAAATGATGTCTGATGTCTATGTGCTTTGTTCTGGAATGAAGTACTGGATTTTGTGTTATTGCAATTGCACTGGTATTGTCACAGAATATAGGTGATTCGGAGGCTTGAATCCCATAGTCTCTTAACTGTTGCTGAATCCACAATATCTGAGAGCAGCAGCTTCCAGCAGCCAGATATTCTGCTTCTGCAGTAGATGTGGCTATGGAAGTCTGCTTCTTGCTAAACCAGGATATCAGCCTATCACCAAGAAATTGACAAAAACCACTTGTGCTTTTTCGGTCTAGTTTGCAACCTGCATAATCAGCATCTGAATATCCAATAAGATTTAACGATGAATCATTGGGATACCATAAGCCGACATTTTGAGTTCCTTTTAAGTACTTCAAAATACGTTTAGCAGCAATATAATGAGATTGTTTGGGGTTAGATTGAAATCTAGCACAAATACAAACAGCAAACATGATATCTGGCCTACTGGCAGTTAGATATAATAAAGAACCAATAAGACCACGATACTGAGTTACCTCTACTGGAATTCCACTTTCATCTTTATCAAGTTTAATAGATGAGCTCATTGGAGTAGAAGCAGCAGAGCATGCTTCCATACCGAACTTTTTCAGAAGCTCCTTGGTATACTTGGCTTGATTTATAAAAATTCCAGTATCCAGTTGCTTAATCTGTAATCCTAAGAAGAATGTTAATTCTCCCATCATACCCATTTCGAATTTATCCTGCATCAATTTTCCAAACTTTGCACATAATTTGGGGTTATTTGACCCAAAAATAATATCATCAACATAGATCTGTACTAAAAGAATATGCTTATTCTTGAATAAAGTAAATAGAGTTTTGTCTACTGCTCCAATGGTAAAGTCATAATCGATAAGAAACTGTGATAAGGTATCATACCAAGCTCTAGGTGCTTGTTTTAGACCATATAAAGCTTTGTGTAATTTAAACACGTGATGAGGTGAGAAATGATCGATAAAACCTGGAGGTTGTTCGACGTAGACTTCTTCTTGTAAGAGACCATTCAGAAAAGCACTCTTCACTTCCATTTGATATACTTTAAAATTCTTGAAAGCAGCAAAGGCTAAGAATATTCTGATTGCTTCGAGCCTTGCTACTGGTGCGTAGGTTTCATCAAAGTCTATTCCTTCTTCTTGTCTGAAACCTTGAGCAACCAATCTTGCTTTATTTCTCACCACTGTGCCTTCTTCATTGAGTTTGTTTCTAAATACCCACCGAGTTCCAATGACAGCTTGGTGAGATGGTCTAGGCACTAGAATCCAAACTTCATTTCGTTTGAATTGATTCAGCTCTTCTTGCATGGCTTCAATCCAACTAGGATCCAGAATAGCTTCTTCAATTTTCTTTGGTTCATCCTGAGATATAAAAGCAGCATGCATGTATTCATTAAGCATTTGCCTTCTGGTTCTCAAAGGCGCTGCTGGATTACCAATAACCAATGATGGAGGATGAGATTTTCTCCAGATAAAAGGATTTAAAAGGATATCTTCCTGATTTGATATGTTGAGATTGTTCTCGACGGAACCAGTAGTAGGTTCTTGAGTGTCTTCTACTGGTATTGGTAGATCCAAAGTCTGTACTTCTGGTTCCACCATCGGAATATCTGGTTCTGGATTTTGAAGATCCTTGATGTTTGCTTCTACATCATCTTCACTGTCAAGTTCTAAGTGAATCCTGTCCAGCTTGTTACTTAAATCAGATATGTTAGATATTTCAGGAGCACTGCTGTCTTCATCGAAGACAACATGAATCGATTCTTCAACATTAAGAGTTCTATTGTTGAAAATTCTAAAGGCTTTGCTTACAGCAGAGTAACCAAGAAATAGTCCTCGCATCTGATTTTGAGTCAAATGCAGTTAAATGATTTTTGCCATTATTTAGTACAAAACATTTGCAACCAAACACATGAAAATAAGATACGTTAGGCTTTTTCCCTTTCCATATTTCATAAGGGGTCTGATTGTGCCTTTTGTTGACCATAAATCTGTTTTGCGTGTAGCACGCAGTATTGATAGCTTCAGCCCAGAAGCGCTGAGAGATGTCTGCATCTGCTAGCATTGTTCTAGCTGCTTCTTTTATAGTTCTATTTCTCCTCTTAGCTACTCCGTTTTGTTGAGGTGTTCTGGCAGCTGAATATTCATGATGAATCCCCTGTTCATTCAAATATAACTTAAGATACTTGTTAGTGAACTCAGTACCCCGATCACTTCTGATTTTAATGATGGAAGTAGATTTTTCATTTTGAATCTTTTTCAGAAGCTTGATCAGGAGGCTACTGGTTTGATCTTTTCCTGCGAGAAATATTACCCAAGTGAATCTAGAAAAATAATCAATAACAACAAGAGTATATTTCATTCCCCCTAAGCTCATGATAGGGATTGGACCAAATAGATCCATATGCAGTAGTTCCAGACATCTTGAAGTTGATTTGTTATCTTTGTTCTTGAAACTGGATCTTATCTGTTTCCCAAGCTGACAAGCAGAAGAAACATGATTTTTAACAAAATTAATAGCAGGTAATCCATCAACTATATTCTGCTTCTTGAGATAATTGATTGACTTGAAATTCAGATGATTCAGTTTCTTGTGCCATAGCCAGTGTTTATTGCTAAGAGAAGAAACTAAGCATGTAGGAGAATAGACATGATTTGAGTTCCAAGATACTCTGTAAGTGTTGCCTTCTCTCTTTCCTGTTAACACAGTAGTTTCAGCAGAATCTCTAACTATACATGAATGCTTCTGAAGAGCTACAGAATAACCATTATCACATAGTTGACTAATGCTGATTAGATTGTAACAAAGATTGTCAACTAATAACACATCTTTAATAGTTATGTTACCATGGATAATCTTACCTTTACCCATGATTTTACCTTTTGAGTTGTCTCCAAAAGTTATCTTTGGTCCAGTGCAACTCACTATTTCGGAAAGTAGGTTTTTCTGTCCAGTCATGTGTCTGGAACATCCACTGTCCAGATACCATGTAGAGTTACTGACTTCTGCTTTCTTCTGCTGTTTCTGCAAACACAAATTTTAGTATCTGGTACCCAAATCTAATTGGGTCCAAGCCTTATCAGTCCTTTGGAGACCCACATTTGTAAAATTTTTGGTGACCTTGTACTTCGGGTATCCAAAGATGTTTGTGCAACAGAAGGTCTGTTATTTCTAACAGTATGTATATAAAAGTGTTGTTCCTCCCTTCTGTTTCTGTTTTCCAGTCTGTATCTCTTCTGAACAGGTTTAGAGTTGTAGTACTGGTAATTTTTAACCTTCATAGGATGTTGTCTTCCAGAGTTGAATTCTTTTCTGAATCTAGAACTCTGGTCAACTTTTTCCTTAGGTTTAACGTAACCCAGACCATAGTGCATTCTTCTGTTCATCTGATTTACATTCCTTTCAACTGAAGCAATAGGTTTTTCTGGTTTCTGTACCACGCTGGATTTCACAAAGTGAATATATTTCCCTTTGCACATATCCAGTGTTGGCTTAGTATTCGTTTCAGAAGTGCCTTCATTATTACAAAAACCGAGACCACTCCTATCTCCTGACTGTTTTTGTAATTCTTGCATCTTTTCCAGTGAAACAGAAGACTTGTTCCAAGCATTTACCAGTAGCGACAACTTCTGGTTTTCAGAAAGCACCTTCTGGTAATCTGCTTTGGCTCTTTCATTCTCAGTTATTAATTTACTCATCTTAACTTGTAAATCATTGCAGCTGTCTACTTGCAAGCAAGTTAACTTACTGTTCTGGTTCTTTAAGTTCTGATTTTCGATCTTAACTTCTTCAAATGATTGAGAAAGTCTAGAATACTCTTCTACCATGTCATGTAGTGCAACAATCAAATCAGTTCGTGTAAATTCGTTAGAGTCAAAATCAAATACCTCTCCAAATGCCGAGGTTGAATCATTGTCTGCCATGAGACATTTGACTTCTTCAGCATCACTGTCACTGGAATGACTTTCTGAATCAGATGACTCAGAACTAGAGTCCGCCCATTTGGATTTGTTTTCTTCAGCAATCATTGCTTTTCGATCTCTTCTGGACTTTTTGTCATTCTTCTTGTGATCCTTTCTCTTCTGGTCATCCTTCTTTGGTTTAGGACAATCAGCAATGAAGTGACCTATCTTTCCACAGTTAAAGCATCCCATATCACCAGATGGTGAATCTTTCTTGAAGTTACGATTGGGACCCTGATAAGTTCGATGGTTCTTCTTCATGATCCTGGAGAATTTCTTTACAAATAAGGACATAGCATCACTACTGATTTGTTCTGCAGTCTTCTCCAATATATTGTCAATGATCACAGTGGGTAGTGCTTGAGGTATAACTGCAACAGCAGTAGAAGAGGTAGTGACAGTAGCAGTAAAAGCAGTAGCAGTAGCAGCAAGAGCCTTGGTAGGTAGGCTTGAAGGCTCTTCTCCACTTCTTACTTCCAATTCGAACTCGTAAGCTTTCAGATCTGCAAATAAGTCGTGCAGTTCCAACTTTTTCAAGTCTTTGGACACTCTCATAGCCATTGTTTTAACATCCCATTTTCTGGGTAAGGCTCTCATCACCTTGAGGGCTATTTCTCTGTTGCTATGCTCTTTACCCAGAGCTGTTAGCTCATTTACCAGGCTACTGAATCTTTCATCGAACTCGTTTAGAGTTTCACCAGCTCTCATTTTTAGATTTTCGAACTTCTGCATTGCTACAGATAGTTTGTTTTCTTTTGTCTGCTCATTTCCTTCACATATTTGAATGAGCTTTTCCCAAATATCTTTTGCTGTAGAACACATTTTGATCTTGCTAAAAGTGTTCTTGTCGAGAGTTTTATACAATATATCCTTTGCAACATTATCAAGGTTGGCCTTCTTCTTATCTTCACTGGTCCATTCACTTCTTGATTTTTCAACCATCTGTGGTGCACCCTCAGTAACAGCAACAGCTGTGTTAGGCCTTAAAATTTTCAATGGACCATTTGTGATGACATACCACATGTCATCATCTTGTGCTGCAAGATGAGCTTGCATTCTAATCTTCCAATCATCAAAATATTTCTTAGAGAACATAGGGATCTTGCTAAAGTGTGCCATCTGTTGTAGATTTTCACGAACAAGAATAACCTGCTCTGATATCAATTGTTGAGGATCGAAGTTGAGTTTAGAGGGGGGTGAATAAACTCTACTCGTTTTTCTTTTTCTTCTGATGAGGTACTAAAATCCTGTTAGAGATAGTAGTTTATCTTGTACGTAGACCTTCACCTAGATTACAATAAAACGTGCGGAAACAATCTGATGAGGTAATTGAAAGACAATAAAAACAGTAGACAGCAGTTGTTTATGGAAGTTTGAAGATAAAATCTTCTACGTCTCCCCTTCTTCTGTTTCCAGAAGGTATAACTAAAAGACTTTGGAAATTACAGTACAATTCTTGTATACACCCACTTCAGAAGGACTTACACCTCAGCCTACTGAAACTCTTAGTTACTCAACTCACAAATAATGTGATACACAAAGTTCTGAAAAGACTCTTTTCAGATTACAAACTCTTCCTGATAAAGTATAAGTGATGTAAAGATTGTGAAGAGTGTAAGAATCAGTAGCACAAGATGATCTTCAAAAGATTTGATATTAGCTATGAAGCGTGTGCTACTTTTCTTTGTGTTGAACTATAAGTACTCAAGGAATTTCGAGATTGTCTTATCATTGAAAATAGCTTTGGTCCTTGAAAAATGATGTTAAGCGAAGTGTCGTGTCGTCTAAGGATTTGATCCATGTATATATAATCGACTGAGTTCAACGTTCACAATCAGAGGATGTCTCCAGATAACTGATATAATCAGCTTTATTACCAAAAGAGGTTCATGCAGAAAAGCTATTAAACAATCAGTTTTGTTTTATACTTAATTGGGTAAAGTGCATTAAATGACTCCATATAGTATTTAATGCTGCAATTAATACTAGTACTAGGAACTTTAACGGTAACAATTAAAGTGGTAACGTTAGGCAACGTCTTCTACTGGTTCTGTATTTCTATCCTTTCTACTGCTTTAGTTTTACTAGACCAGTAGTTTCTGATAAGTGAGTCTACTGTTCTGGTCTGCTGGTTTTAGTTAACATTGCCACAATAAAATTCATGTCTAACAAAGTACTAGTCGGCCAGCCTCAGCAGTTCTAGGAGGTCGAAAATTATTTTTTTGGGATTTTTTTTATTTTTTTTTTTGTGATTTTATTAAATTAGAAGCTCAATTTAAAATATGAAAATCAAATTTTCATAAGTCGAAAACCAAAGTCCAAAAAAAAAAAAAAAAAAAAAAATTCTGGTTTACCCTATCGTTTTAAACTTCGTCTTATTATGTTGATATTGTTTACTCTGTCTAACATCACCTACTCTCCACTAAAGCTCCATGTCCTAATATGACGTTTGCCTAATACCTACAAAATTTTAGAATCTTAATTGATATAGGTCTAAAACAAGAGTCCATGCACTCCCTCATTTATCTGATAAGAGATTGACCCAAAAAATCACGGTAGATAAACGTAGAATTTATCATGCACGCACCATGTATACATTAATATTTGGCATTGTTCTTAGGAAAAAAAAAAAACAAAATACGTAAAATTTACAGTTAGTCAAATTGTATAAACTTATTTGGTAATCGATTTTCTAATACTAAGGGTGTGTTTGGTTCAAGTGATGGGATAAATGAATGATTGATTATGCTATAGATAAGAAGATGGATATATTATTAATCAAACATTATGTGATACTATTAAGATTGTTTGGTTCAACATTTTGAAGATGTGATTAGCTTTTAAATATTAATAAATTTACTATTATACCTTTGCTAAGTTTACTTATTTGTTGTACACATTTGGAAACAATATATAATATTAGATAATAATAATAATAATAATAATAATAATAATAATAATAATAATAATAATAGTAATAATAAAGATATTAATAATCTTTGAATTAATAAATGTAAATATCATTAAATTAAATATAATAAAAATAAAAATGTTATTGATACGATTTATGAAATAAAAATGTTATTAAATTAAATATAATAAAAATATAATAAATATTCACCTAAAATCTGAAATTACAGAAAACAAATATAATTAAACCCTTTTCATTTTTAAGAACTTGAACCAAAGTCTGGGCTTGAAAAGTAGGAACTTCTTCAAAAAATTGTTAAATGATCAGCTTATGATTATGAAATAGACAACTCTTTTTAGCATACTTGAGATACACACCACTGAAATAGCCTCAATAAACCATTTTCAAACTTGATCCATTTTCAGTAGCTAACATGGAGATTATCAAATCTCATTCTATAAGCCGAAAATGCAAGTGATTCATCGACTCATATATTCATGCATGCTGTAACTATACAACAACAGATAGTACCAAAACCAAACCAAGCAACCTCATGCACAGACAACACAAGGAGCAAAAGTTTTTAATCTCTTCTTCCAAAACACAGGAAATCTCATAAAAACATATTGTTATCCAATCAAATATGTCACCAAAATACAATATTAAGAACAATATCATACCTCACCATGCAAGCTAAAGAAAAGTTTAATGGTTTTCAGAATATGAAATCAACGTAACAGTTTCTTCAAAAGTACAACTCGTGCCTCATCATGCAAGCTAAAGAAAAGCTCCAATTCATGTGTATTGTTCACCAACAGCTTTGCTACATCAACTCTTTCTTCCAAAGTGAATCCTGGAATGTTCTCCAAAGCTTCAAAAACCATTTTTCTTGCATTTGACGCATCATGTGCATAACCAATCCTTTGTGCAATTTGCTCCAATCTAGCATCAGCCTTATCTGTAAATTTATTCATCATCTCAACAATAATATCAGGATCGACGTCAAAAGATTTACGTTTTTTAGAAGCTGTCTTTTTCTCATTCTCATTACGACCCACACTACTTCTAGACATCGATGTTGTTTCATCATACGAATCATGTAGTAATTTGTCAATACCAATATCAACATCATTTTCATTTTGCTTTTCCTTGTCATTTAAATCCTCCACCATGTCAGAAAATCCTTGTGCATGCTCACCAGTAGCTCTATCCTTTCCAAAAATTTCACACCAATCATGATAAAATGGCCAAGACTTGTGTCTCATCAGCCTTGCATTTGGATCAGCCTATAAAACCAAAAACAAAAAAGAAAAGAAGAGATATGTACACTTAAGACATGTAAAGAAGTTAAAATAACACAAAAATAATATATGCAATGTAAAAACTTACCTTTACGTATTCATTCCAATCAATATCTTTTACATCAATCATTTTGTCGGTATCATTCCACCCTATCCCACTTCGAGTAAGCATAGTAACCAATGATCCATGGTTTTTTTTCCATACATGGACTTTCGAGTTGATATGAGGAATTCCACGTATATCTGTTTCTGGAAATAATTTCCGAATTTCATTTTCAAGAATAGTTAAGTAACCACTACGAAATCCATTTTCTGATTTCCATCCAGTTCTAACAACAACTTTCAAAGCGTCGACCAATGCTTCTTCTTCTTTAACCGACCATATTCGTCGTGTCTTGTCTGTTTTGTTACTTTTCACAATGTCAGATTGGATGCTTGACGGTTTCATAACTGTTCACCACATTAATAATAATGAAAGAGAAATATAACAATTAACTCTTAGGAAAAAATGTATAAAATATCAAAACTCAACCCTGCAAAGTTACAAAGTATATTTGCATGGTAAGGAAGAGCATTTATTGGAATCAATTATCAAATAAAGGAGAACTGAATTTCTACTGAGGCCAAGAATTAAAATCACAGCAGATACAAAAACACCATAATTATCCAACAGCAACATAATAACCCTGCCCGCCCATAATTATAACAGCAACAATTTGAAAAATAAAACCCTAACAAGCAGTAGAAACTCACAGCGTCTATATGATGAAACTATCCAACAAGTGTCAAAGATATAATTCAATTTCAAGTTATAAACTCGAGAAGCATGAAGAAACTAGTAACTTGTAAACATCTTAAACATGGAGTTGTCTAACAACTCATAATATTCAAGGAAATCCTAATGATTGGTTGTACATTGTCATTGCTAAATTTTCCTTCCAATTATCCCAGTATGTCGAAGATTCAACATTATCGATCGTTTCCTCAGGTTCTGCTTCATCATTTTCCATTGTTTCTTCAAATTCATCTTCTAGCGGATCCATGGCCATCTCACCTCGTATAAAGTTGTGAAGTAAAATGCATGCCATGATCATTTGATTATGAGTCTTGATACCATAAAATGAAGGGCTTCTAAGGACTGCCCATCGCTTTTTCAATAACCCAAAAGCTCTTTCTATAACATTACGAGCTGAAGCATGCTTAAAATTAAAATACTCTCTATAATTTTGTGGTGCCATTGATCTTTGTCCCCATTCATTCAAATGATAACGGACTTTTCTATGTGGTGCCAAAAAACCCTCAGCATTTGCATATCCACAGTCACATAGATAATAACAACCTGTAAAAAGAAAAAAATAACTAAGAAATATAAATTTATCATTTTAGCATATGATATCTATTAAAAAGTACCTCTAGGAACCTTCAAACCATTAGGACGACTAATAGCATCACGCAAAACTCTACTATCAGCTGCAGAACCTTCCCAACCGGTTAAAACATAAGTAAATTTCATGTCGCGGTCACATACTCCTAAAACATTCACTGATGTTTCACCTTTTCTATTTCTATATTTTGGCTTATCCAAATTTGGTACTTGGACACCAATGTACGTACCATCAAGTGCACCCAAGCAACCCTATTCATATAAAAGAAATATAGTGATAAAAATATATTTTATTGACAAATTTAAATAGATAATAAAATATTACCTTGAAAATTTTCCACTTCTCACTTGAGCAATCTTCAGTTATGGGTGAAGGAGGTGAAATAAGAATTGGATGAAGTCTAAGTACACATCTCAGTACATCATGGAAATGTTTGCTAACCGTGTATCCCGATCTAATATAATCATGTCCAATTATGCGGTTCTTCTTGTGGTGAGCTAAAATTGATAAAAACATCGCCACCTTCTCATCAATCCTTGAATACCTAGAATGAGCAAGCCCCCCTACGTTTTCTAACAAGTAACAAAGTCGAGCAAATGCATCTCTTGACATTCTTAAGTTAACTATGCATTGTACATCTCCAAATTCAACAATTCTGCGTAAATGAGAAATTTGTCCTGGTATTCGCTCACCCATGTTATACCTGATTGTCCTTCTACGAATTCTTCGATTACCTCGTTTTACAATATCATTATACACAAGCATAAGCATAGTTAAAAATATCATGCAGTCTGTAATGAATTCATCCAGTGCATAATAAAGGGCAACTTCATTTTCTGAGGTATCCATGACAATGTCGTCGACTGTATGACAAAAAAATTTTAAAAAAAATTGGTCATAGTTTATATCCTTATTCAAATAACAAAATTGGAAAAGCATACTAGAGGAGGTGCTGCCCACTTGAATAGGGAAGCACAAATACAAAAGAAGGAACTGCACAAAACACAGAAATTCAGAGTAAAATTTCAATAAATATATATGACTAAAAACACTCTTCAAAGTCATGATATTGGAAATTCCGGTTAATGATTCATAGGATTTTCAAAAAAGTTTGAAAGGTCTAACCAAAACAGTGACTCAGCGCAAGGGTAGTGATACAAATGGCAAAGCCAGCAGCACAAGGGGGCCGTATGCATTTCATACTTTTGGTCAATTTCCAGACAGCGCACCACTCTTTGTTGCTTTAATAAAAAAGAAATAATATCTATCTTTGTAATGAATTGTTTATTGTAAATCTTGGCACCATTCCAGGGGGCTTGTTTCCCGATAAATGAACAAAAAATATTGTGAAAACTTAGGCGGCCTATTTCCAATAACAATATTCCAGCTAACGAATATATAGAAGAAAACCCAGATCCCAATAATCAATTTAAATCCAACAGATTTGCTACAATCGAAAGCACTAAACAGCAAAAGATCGTACATTAATTTACAAATTCGAAAACATATAAACACAAAGATGTAAGGAGAAAGATACCTTTGGACTCCGAATTCAGAAAATGGTTTAAAACTATTTCAAGTCATCCACAGATTTTTTATGATGTTGAAGAATCGATGAAGAGAGTTACCTGTAGAATGATAATTTTTACAGGATCTGAGTCATTCTCTCTTTTGATAGGAAGCGAGATGAACGACTCCTCAACCTTTTTTCTTCTACTAATTCCAGAACCATAGCTCGTAAGGAATCTTGTTTGAGCCTTAATTCATTATTCTGGCAGTTTCTTGACCAATCTCCACTGCTAGAACAACTTTTGTACCGTGCACCATGCTATACGGAGTCTCTCCTGTCATTGTCTACCCAGTGGCGTGATATGACCATAAGGCCTATGTAATGACCCAAGTTACATTATCAATTACGTATGAATTAAACATGATTAAGTTCCATTAATTAAACAAATGAAATTTTTTATTCAACATCTAGTTCGGAACCACTGAAGATCAGATCGGAATTGTCTAACAAATCGTAATGTTAAAAGTGCATACGAAACATCCGAACAAAGATCAGGCCTTTGGACCGGTGTTCAGACTTTCCGAAGTATCATTTCAAATAAAAATTGACGTGTAGGAATTCAGATATTCCGAAAGGGTGATTGGAAAGTACGAATGGTTAGGTGACAAGTTAGAGATTACACATAGAGTTCAGAACGTCCGAACTTGAGTTCGAACCTTCTGAACTCGGCCTATATATATGGCATAAATTAGAATTCTCACACCAAGTTCAAAGTATTATTTACGAACTTATGAAATAAAACTATTTCATAGCTACTCTGCCAATATTTTGGGGGACATTTATTCTACGAAGCTAGAGAGGCTTTTAAAAATATGGTGGCGGATATGGAAAATATTGCGAATTATGTGGTTGCTGTGTAAGAAATGGAAATGGAGGATGTTGGACACTCGGACGAACTCGAGAATTTTATCCACTTGAATTTTCGTCGATATTTGGAGAGTTCAAAAAGATCCCTAAAAGAATTATTGGAACAATTATCCATTCCAAAATTTTTCTGTATGTAATAATTTTTGTGAGAGAAATATGTATATAGGATGTTGAAAATATGAATCTTAGTTTCTTAAAAACTTATGTATTTATAGACTACAATTTGAACGTCACCCAACGTTTTCTTAATTGATCAGAGAAAAGAACGTTGAGCAGATTCCATTCAACTGTGCATTTATATTTCACATAATAATTAAATATAATTAAATAAAAAATGAAAAATGAACAAAAATAAATACAAAGAAACACACATCCAGCTTGTACAGATTCCATTCAATTGTCCATTTATATTCTCGCTGCATTGCACACGCGCGTCTCAAGCCAGCATGAAACTCAGCTGGCTTGAAGAAATTAAAAAAAAAATTGCAATACAATTTGTAACCGAGTATTGTTGTGGCACAAAAATCAATGATGAGCAGTGGTGAATATTTAGATGGAGATGATATTTGGATGACATGGCTTGGATTATATCCACCATTGTGGATGCCCTAACTTTTTTTATTGAGTAAAAAAGTATTGTTTTATTGAAAGATGTAAAAACGAGTTTTTGAAAGCAAGTAAAAAAAAAATGTTTATTTTGTTTTAAAAAGTGGGATTTTTTTTAAAATTTAAAAACCAAGCATATCCTCTATATTTTGTTTATAAATATACAACAACAAACATTTCAACATTTGAATTGAAAACGTGTGAAATGTTTAATTTTTTTCATGAAAGCTGCTTTTTGGTCTTGTATGTTTCTCTTTTCCATTTTGATAATTTATTTATCAAATTTTAGTTTTAGTCATATATATTTCGATTTTTTACAATTTAGTCTTTTTCAACGTGAGTGTTTATGTGACACCATATATGTCAGCGTCACAAGTAGCGCCATGTCGAAAAAAAACTAAAATTATAAATAAAAAAAAATATAGTACGTAGACTAAGACTGAAATGTGATACAATAGATTAACGCAAATGCAAATAAGCAAACAGACATGATAAAAAAAATTCCATTTTTTTATTTTTTTTATATCCAACTCAAGTTACAACCCATCCATACGACGCATAGAGAAAAATTGTCAAAGAGGTCTAATCACTAATGAGTTAATATAGTTTTAGTTTTGATCTTCTAATTTTTGGTTATTTAAATTGTTTTTTCTATTACTTTTGATCCTATTTCATGGTAATGCTGGTGTGAATACTGAAGTCGGATACAATAGCATTGACATCAGTATTTTTCGATCTCATACCATCATTTTTCAGTATAATGTCATTACTATGGTAGAATCCTACTAAAAAGGAAAAGTGTGATACTCTTGTCCCATGCATTAAAAATTAAAGATTTAAAAATGAGTTTATAATGGGCTACAATGGACTTTTATAACAACTTGGGTTAATCATTTCTGTAAACCGAGGATGAATACAAAGTAGTTGCTATAGAGGTCCATTGTCCAGTCACGCAGGCGCGAGCCCGGGCTCGGGACGTGACAGAATGGTATCAGAGCCGGTCACAGACATGCAACACCGGTAAATAAGTGCTATGCAGGCCAAAGTACTACGTGCATGAGAGCCATATCTTGAACCTACGGGACAAAGTGCTACATGACGGCCACTTCTTGAACCTGTAGGAGCCACCTCTAGATTCTCGGCGTTGGTGGATCGAGTGGTCAGGCCGCGACGAGTACGTCGCATTCTGAAGGAGGAGTGATTGTGATACCCTTGTCCCACATCTTAAAAATTAAAGATTTAAAAATGAGTTTATAATGGGTTACAATGGACTTCTATAGCAACTTGGGTTAATCTTTTTCGTAAAGCGAGCGACAAATACGATGTAGTTGCTATAGAGGTACATTGTGCATTTACGCATGTGCGGGCCTGGGCCCAGGGTGTGACAAAAAGAAAAACCTAAATTATAAAACCAAGATCCAATATGACTAAATAAAGTACCAAAACCGAGAATAAGAAAGCTTAGAGGACAAATTTGACTATTTTCCCCGAACATGGTATACATTTAGAACAAATTCATCCATATTTCGATAATATTTGCTCACTTTTCTTTTGATACAAGTAAAGGATTTTCTAGTTAAACTACCTGTGCTACCCACATAAATGTGAACTCAATACCTCATGAGTCTTGTTGCCTCACCTTTGCGGCCAACAGAACATTGGCTATAAAATTACTATTTACTCACTTTTACTTTGACGCTATATTTGCATGGAATTAATATTACATATGATCGAACAGTCTAATTCTAAATGGTGATGATCTTAACTAATATAATAGCATATCACATTGCATAAATTACATAATGTGATTAAAATACTTATAAGATAAGATACAAACGAGACTCGTCAAATGATATATTGTACTTGTTAAGGCAAAAATTTATATACAAGTTTTGGTGATCACAAATTAAACTGATTTAACTCATGTTCATATTGA
This sequence comes from Primulina eburnea, assembly GCF_022965805.1. Lineage (NCBI taxonomy): Eukaryota > Viridiplantae > Streptophyta > Magnoliopsida > Lamiales > Gesneriaceae > Primulina > Primulina eburnea. Next base: position 37,512,542 of record NC_133104.1, on the reverse strand, counting down.
TGCAGATTGTTAAACTGAAATGACAGATTAAACTATTCAACTATTTCAATCTGATAGAGTTTATTTATCAGCACGATTTGAACTAAGCTGTTCGAACATAATAGATCAATTTGAAGACCAGTCTGTCAACATTCTACGCTATCTATGAGTTTATAAAGTTTTCAGAATATGTTGATTACTCTTTCATTTGGTGTCCAAATAATTTGAAAAAGACCGACTATATCTGACAAATCAACAATGACATGTGGCTGTATCCACATAAATATCGGCTATCTAGTACATCTATGAGTACCAAATATATTTATTGTCGTGGAGGACCAACACCTATAAATAAAGAATTCATCAAGAGTAAAGAGCTTGTATTCGAACAAATTAAGTTGAAGAAAAGAGTGCTATGAGTTTCAGCTTATTATGGTCGTGGAACCGAGATGAATTGACTTTGTAAAAGTTTTTGTACTAATCAAATCTTCTAGTAGAATCCTTCTGGAAATAGAAGTGGAGACGTAGAAGCTTATCCTTCGAACTTCCATAAACAACTTATTGCATCTTTATTTATTACTATTTACTTGAGCTGCTAAGCCTATTATTTGTGCTGATAAGTGACTTATAGTAAATCGAGCCATTGCCTCTTTAATATCATACATACTAAATAATCTGATCATCTTCCACACTTAGAACACGTTTATAATAGCTCAAATTATTCAGAATATTGTTTCGAGCTGTTAATTCAGCTTAAATTTAGCATTAGTTGACATACTTTGTTTGCATAACAGTTAATAAACCGTTTTAAAATGTTATCTTTGATCCTAACAATTCTGTTTATTTACTTCAAATTATAAAAATTTATTACTAGCAAGTAAAATTATGTGAGTATATGGATGGTCGGTTTGTTTGACCTGAACGCGTAGATGTACATAGAACAAAACCTAAATTGTTTATATTCCTAAACTAGCTAGGGTATGTCATAACCAACGACTCTGTTAAATGGCAAATCTGAACAACAACAAAAACGTTACCCACCTTTTCTCACACATTGTTTTAAGGAAAATTATCCAAAGTCAAACGCACGACGAAAATGCGCTTTTCAACTACTAGGTTTGACTGACTAAATTCCCAAGCAAAAATTGAAAACGAGTTTTCGTCATCGCCTTTATTTTTTTAAATCTACTTTTTCGCGACCTATTTTTTAGAACATAATTGACACACACACACACACACATACATACATATATATATATATGTATGTATGATAGATATATATATATATATATATGTAAACAAAGTATTCTTTTAATATGTTCAATATGTTCATCAAAATAATACACACACACGCACACCACTTGTCTTCTTTTAACAATTGATTCAAAGATTTAAAAAATGGTAATATTAATTAGGAAAATTGTGGGATTCAAATTCAATATCGAAAGTTTGAAGAATCTATCACGTTTAATTTCTATGCCTGTGATCTGAGGTTTTATCATATATTTGATTGATTGATTGATTTATTAAACATGTTCATTACTTGATTGGTTTGAAAAAAAATTTGGGCTACATGTTTTGTTGTTGTATGAAAATTAAAACATAAAAATAAAAATCTTTGATGAATGGTGTAGGGGTTTGATTAACATAAATGGCAAAAATAATAAATTTGTGTGTATCAAATTTTGGTGTTGTGTGTCGTTGTTGTCAACACCGTTCACAACATGCAGCGTAATATATTATTTATCACACACAGTAAACTTTAATACCAGAATAAGACTGATTAAATTATGTACAAGTATTATACTTGTACAATGCTTTAGGGCAAAATACTCACTAGAAAACTTGTAAATCGTTTCGTAGTGATACATATAAAAACTATATTCCTTGACAAATCAAGGAAGTAAATTGCATCTAAATAAACCAAATAAAATAACACATGCAATTTTTTTGTCTTGACACGAGTGTTGTCCTTCGTGTGTCTTCAAAACGAATAATCAATACAACAAAGTGATGAATTTATCACCAAAAATATTCTGCTCAAAAGCATAAGCACTTCGTTTTTCTTCTCCACAAAAACCACGTGTGCGTCTAGAGATAATTTAAATCATATCTCATAGTCTAGGAAGACAAAACTCTAAATTGATATTATCAATATAGTAGAATAATTAAGGAATGATATATAAATATATATATTTATATATATATATATATATATATATATATATATATATATATATATATATATATATATATATATTCTGTAACGATCATGGGCCATTAAGCTGAACCAACAAAGGCCTCGGTCCATACCCACGCACCACTACTCGTCATGGGTCGTTAGGATGGTTCAGCATGGGCCGAGCACCTCCACTCACAGAATATCTCACTCCTGGAAAGTGGTTTCTTTCGCTTTCCCCAACACTTGAACCCAGGACCTTCAGGATAAGTACCTAGATTCCTAAGTGTTGGTACCAGTTGGCTAGTAGCTCAACTGGAAATTTGAGAGTAGAGATGAGCTGAAACGTACATTATTCAACAAGAACAAATCGGGGTGGTGCATGGAAACTGAGTGAAAAAGGGAGTTTATGCTTTACACGGCTATAGGAATTTATATTAACAAAAATGACCTTTAGCAGTCGCTTAATCAATTTTAGCCAATGATATCAATAAGTTCGAAAATAAGTTTCCATCATATTAAAAATTTCTGATTACGCGACCATCCATATTATACTTTAGTTTTCGAGATTTATGATCTCTCAACTATATAAGACAAGCACCATGTGTGTGATCTTTCTTATCAATCTTTAATACAATAGAAACAAACTAAATATTGAAACCCTACCAACATTGCCGTAAAATATATTTTATCATTTATCGAAGTAATTATATATAAAATCCCAAACTTCTAGTTTCTCCATCCATCTTGCATGCATGCAGCTCTGCCATAATTATATATATATATATATATATATATATATATATATATATATATATATATATATACAATTATATATATATATATATATATATATATATATATGTGTGTATTAATGCTCATTAATAATTAATCTATATATTGTGAATCATTTTTCAGTATGCACGCATGCAAAAATTGCCTCAGAAATTCCAAAGAAAATTTGACGTCGAGTAGCCGCTATTTATGTGGCCATTATCTTCTTCATCATCGACAACCTCGGCTGTGAAATGCGGCGCGTACACATCACCGGTCTCCTGGAAATACCAAAAATCAGAAACAATCTCCCGTTGATCACTCCCTCCACTACCGTTTTCTAAAGGATCCAAGAACGACCAATCAATAGAGTTATTAGCAGACCCGGACCGAAACCGGTCCTCTTCTCCTCTCTCCACTGGCGGCGGTGCCTGCCGCTGTCCAGTCGAGCTTCCCTCATAACTACTAGCGTACCGCTGCGCAACAGCCTGGATTTCCCCCGGCGTGAGCGACTGCCCGCCTGCGATATTCGGCGGGTCATCCGGGAAATTAAACTTGGCGTTGCGACCACGGAGGCAGAACTGGGCTGCATCGAATGCACGCGCCGCCTTCTCAGCCGTGACGTAAGAGCCGAGCCATATGCGATCCCGGCTGTTGGGAAGCCGTATCTCGCAGACGTATTTGCCCCATTTACGTCTTCTTACACCCGTGTACTTCAATTCTCGGTCCTGTGCTTCTGACGATGAATTTCCACCATTTATATGATCCATTTTTCTTGTAAATGTTGCGGCTGTGGGATTAAGTTGGATATATATATATATATATATATATATATATAAGGGGGAGCACAGTCCAAGAATCCATGGGGAGGAACAAAATGGAATTAAAATGAATGAATTTCATGAGTCAAAAAGTTTGGTCTGAGGAGCGTGTTGAATTATAGTAAAACCTAGTGAGTTTGCACGTGGATATATATTTATATATACGGCGAATAGAATTTGCCCTTTATGGTGCTAGGAGGAATTGAACTATTTTAGCAATTTTATTTCTTAAATAATTTGAATAAATTGTTCAAGTGGAAGAAAATTTCGGAAAAAATCACCATAATAATGAAATATTATAATTATTTGATGCTTGAATTAAATTGTTAGGTTTTGTAATATCTGAAGTAAATATCATAATTTGTTGATTTGGTAATGTGATATTACTAAATAGTTAACCATTTTTAAATAATGAAATATTACATATTTTGATCATATAAAGTCCAAATGATTTGACATGATTTGGATATAGTATAGAAAACTCAAAAATATAGAAGTTTTATGTTTTGATTTTTAGAAAATTTGATCGTTTGACTAATCCAAATGGATATACCGGTGTTAAAAACGTTAAATATTATATATTATATTATTTTATTAATAAAATAAAATATAATATTAAAAAAGATAAATATGAAAAGTGACCGAATGAATCAAAATTCATTCCACAGTGTTTGTAACAGAAAAAGATAAATATGAAAAGTGGCCTAATGAATAAGAACTCATTCCACAGTGTTTATAACAGAGGATAGAGAAGAAGAAAATAAGAATAGGGTTTTGAATTTTCTTTGATTTTGCGATTTATCAATTTATTCAATCGACGAACCGACTTTATTTTTGGAATCGTTGACACGAGGTCTTCACTTTGAGGTATAAATTTTATAGTTTTGGTGAGTTTGAAATTCTTCGATTTTTGTTGGACATGTTATGCCGTGAGACATTATAGAGGTGAAAGGTTAGGTGTGTCTAGCTAGTCAAACAGTCCTATAGTTGATAGTAGATAGAAACAATATAGTTTATTGTCTTATTTGTGTTGTGTGTATGTATTTATTATACTGTTTCTGTTACACTGATGTTGATAGTGTGATGATTGCACTATTTTGTCGTATATGCATTATATCATTACATCGTTGAAAAGAATATTTTATGCATATGACATCACATGTCATATGATAACGTGGCGAAGTTTGGGACGCCATAGGTGCACATTTAATTAAGTTCGAAAAGTTTTTTTAATTAAAAAAATAGGTCATAAACTTACACACACACATACCCCCACACACACGTAAATGCTAGAATTTTGGAGCCATAAATGTAATTATAAATGTTTATATGTCATCAATTAAATAAGTCATAAACTTATGTGGTCTAATTTGGAATAAGAATTGACTTGAGAACTTAAATGTCATGATATTTAAGTGTGGATACCATATATGATATTTCTGGTTTGTTGAGGGACCAAATTAGAAATAGCGAAGTTTGTTTAATTATAAAATGGGTTATGGTCCCAATTTTGCAGTAAAACGTATTGTTCTGTTTCCCATCAACAGAACTCTTTGGTTTTGGAAGAGAAAACTGCAAGATTGAAGATCACTTCCAATAATCATCAACAAATCATGGATTCCGGTACGCTTCCGCAATTATGATTCTTATATATGTTGTTTCTTGAGAATTTAATAGTATTTGAGGATTGTGTGTTGTGATGTAAAACCCAATTGATTTCTTCAATTGGTATCAGAGCCATCTATTTCAATTTTTGAGAAACGATTCGTCCTTTAATAATTATTACGAATTCGGGAATGTTTATTGTGTTTTCGAAATTGTATCGGTGACGTCGGTAAAATGATTTTGGATATATTCATTATTATCGGTTAATGGCATGATTAGTGATAACAAAATTGGTTTTTTGTTCTCATTCCAAAGGTTATGTCTGAATCGGTGCTTCTCTGTTTGACATGTTTTGTTCCCTTAATGTCATAATTTCAAGTTCTGAGTTTTCGGTCCAATCAATCTATTGTTTTGTTCCCACAATTTCATGATTTCAATATTTTACAGTAAGAATTTTTTCTTGATTCACGGTTTGGTACGGTGGTATCCCATAAGTGACTTTTGGGAATTGCATATCAATGGACACGTACTCTGGTTGAAACCGTTTTATTTTTTTGACATTTTTTTATTCTGATAACTGCACTGATTTTTTTTTTTTCTGGAATTTATTAAAATTCATTGTGTTTACTCATGTTGAGTAAAATAATTTAATTGTTTTACCGTAGTTGATTAAAATTTTGGAGTGAATTTCTTAAATATATTAATATCTAATATTTCAAATTAAATTAAATTTGAATTATATGGCGCCAAAGTGACCGCTGTTATTTAATTTATTTTTTATTTGAGATATTAGGATATTATTAAAGTTTTTAAATAAAGTGAAAGGAGTATATTTATGTGAGTATTGATCGGCACAAAGGAAGATTTATACTTGACAAAATGATTCATTTTCTTGTGATAATAAACATGTAACAATTATAAAGTTTTAGTTGTTTATTTTTGTGAAAATATTAAATCTATCCAAAGATAGATTTTTTGTTTGTCATACATTATTGTTAATGTTTGATTATTGCAACAAGAGTACCACTTGCATATAATATAATTGTCCAAAGATTTAATATTGATATTGCACTAGGTATCTTGAGATGAGATTTACCATTTATTTTAATTTGTTTGATGTGAGCATGTTAATTATGTTATTATTTTTTTATGTTCTCTTTTCAGCAAAAGTTGCTACTATATCTGCTGATCTAAGTTCAGTGCCGATCCTTAATGGGACAAATTTTAAGGATTGGAAGGAGAACATTCTTATTGTTCTTGGCTGCATGGATCTAGATCTTGCGATCAGGACAGAGCAACCTGCCGCTCTTACGGATTCTAGTTCCTCTGAACAGAGGTCTATATGTGAGAGGTGGGATCGCTCTAACCGCATGAGTCTTATGATCATCAAACGCGGCATACCTGAGGCTTTTAGAGGTGCGGTGTCCGACAGTGTCACCAAAGCTAAGGATTATCTCGATGAGATTGAGAAGCGCTTTGCCAAAAGAGATAAGGCGGAAACAAGCACGATTCTGAAGAGCTTGATTTCCATGAAGTATAAAGGCAAGGGAAATATCCGAGAATATATCATGGAAATGTCCCACCTTGCATCGCAGTTGAAGGCACTCAATCTTGAATTGTCGGAAGACATGCTTGTTCATTTAGTGCTGATTTCTCTTCCAAATCAATTTAGTCAGTTCAAGATAAGTTATAACTGTCAAAAGGAGAAATGGTCTCTTAATGAGCTCATTTCTTATTGTGTTCAAGAGGAAGAGAGATTGAAGCAAGACAAGACTGAAAGTGCACATTATGCAAGTACCTCTAAAGATAAGGGCAAGAAAAGAATGAATGAGGCTGTTAAAGGTCCATATGCAAAGAAACAAAAGCAGGATATGGATAAGAAAGTTTGTTTCTTCTGTGATAAGGATGATCATGTCAAGAAAGATTGTCCTAAGTACCATGCATGACGTGCAAAGAAAGGTACATTTTCAAGTTTGGTATGTTCTGAAGTAAATTTAGCTTCAGTACCAAGAAACACTTGGTGGTTAGATTCCGGTGCTACTGCTAATATAAGTGTTTCAATGCAGGGTTGCCTGAGCTGCCGAAAGCCAAATGATGCTGAAAGATGCATTTATGTAGGTGATGGCAAGTCGGTCGAAGTGGAAGCAATAGGGCATTTTAGATTGTTATTAAGTACTGGTTTTTATTTGGATTTAATAGATACTTTTGTTGTACCGTCGTTTAGACGGAATTTAATTTCTGTTTCTAGTTTGGACAAATTAGGATATTGTTGTTCATTTGGAAAAAATATGTTTAGGTTATCTATTAACTCTAATGTTGTTGGAACTGGTTCACTTATAATTTATGACAATCTATATATGCTTGATACAAATGCTTCTTATATTGAAACCCTAAATGTGGAATCACGTGGTACTAAGCGTAAATTTAATAATGAAAACTCTGGTGCATTATGGCACAAGCGATTAGGGCACATCTCTAGAAATAGAGTTGAACGACTTGTATCAGATGGAATTTTGAACTCCATTGATTTTACAGACTTAAACAATTGTGTCGAATGCATCAAAGGCAAACAGACCAAAAGAAAGAAAGAGGGTGCATATAGAGCTACTGAGGTATTGGAATTGATACATACAGATATTTGTGGACCATTTCCAACACCTTCTTGGAATGGTCAACAATATTTTGTATCATTCATTGATGATTACTCTAGATATGCATACTTATTTCTTATCCATGAAAAATCACAGACATTGGACGTTTTCAAGTCATTTAAGACTGAAGTCGAGAATCAACTCGACAAAAGAATTAAGAAAGTCAGATCTGATCGTGGTGGTGAATATTACGGTAGAAATGACGGTTCAGGGGAACAACGTCCAGGACCTTTTGCTCAATACCTAGAGGAATATGGAATCGTCCCGCAGTACACCATGCCAGGCTCACCAAGCATGAATGGTGTAGCTGGACGACGAAATAGGACTCTTAAGGATATGGTAAGAAGTATGATCAGTCATTCAACCTTACCAGAGTCACTCTGGGGAGAAGCATTAAAAACAGCAACTTACATTCTAAATAGAGTACCAACTAAAGCAGCTATTAAAACACCTTATGAACTTTGGACAGGGCGAAAGCCAAGTCTAAAACATTTTCATATTTGGGGATGTCCAGCTGAGGCTAGACCATATCGACCGTATGAAAAGAAACTTGACTCCAGAACAGTCAGTAGCTACTTTATTGGGTATTCTGAGCGATCAAGGGGCTATAAATTTTATGATCCCAAAGTAAAGAATATATTTGAGACGGGAACTGCAGTATTTTTTGAGGATATTGAGTTTGGGGGGAAGAATAAAGTAACAGACTTTGTTTTCGAGGAGGAATGTGTTCCAACTCCAACTACTCTTCAAGAGGAAATAGTTCATATTCCTATGGTTGACACTGATAATGTTCAGGATCGTATTCCTGTAATTGATCAGGATGTGATACAAGAACAACAAGACATTGTCAATCAAGTCCCAATCGAACAAACTCAACAACCTCAAGAACCAGTGTCTAAAGAACAAGTGTCTTTGAGGAGGTCCCTAGAGAAAGGAAGAGCGCTATTCCAGATGATTACATAGTGCTACTCCAAGAACATGAGGAAAATGATGGTATGGCGGAGAATGATCCAATCAACGTTCGTCAAGCCATGCAAGATTCAAATTCTCAAAAGTGGGCCGAGGCAATGAGTGAAGAGTATAAGTCAATGCAAGACAATAAAGTTTGGGAACTTGTCCCATTACCAGAAGGTGTGAAACCCATTGGTTGTAAGTGGATCTTCAAAACCAAACGGGATTCAAAAGGTAATGTGGAAAGATACAAAGCACGTCTTGTAGCTAAAGGCTATACTCAAAAGTATGGGATTGACTTTAAAGAGACCTTTTCTCCAGTTTCATCGAAGGACTCTTTTACGACAATCATGGCACTTGTTGCACACTTTGATATGGAACTTCATCAGATGGATGTCAAGACAGCATTTCTCAATGGAGACATTGATGAAACAATCTATATGGTGCAACCAAAACACTTTGTATTTGGAAATCCAAAGAATATGGTTTGCAAACTTAAGAAGTCCATCTATGGGTTAAAGCAAGCTTCTCGTCAATGGTACCACAAGTTTCATCAAGTAATTATCTCATTTGGTTTTGAGGTAAATGTAGTAGATGATTGTGTGTATCATAAGTTCAGTGGGAGTAAACATATATTTCTGGTCTTATATGTAGATGACATTTTGCTTGCCACAAACGATATAGACATGTTGAACGATACCAAGAAATTTCTCTCTAGACATTTTGAAATGAAAGATCTTGGTAACGCCTCCTTTGTACTAGGAATCCAAATACATCGAGATCGTTCTCAAGGTATTCTTGGATTACCGCAAAAGAGCTATATCGATAAGGTACTTAAAAGATTTGGCATGCAAGATTGTAAGCCAGGTAATACCCCTGTTGCTAAAGGAGATAAGTTTAGCCTTAAATAGTGCCCTAAAGGAAGCCTCGAGATTCAAGAAATGCAAAAGATTCCCTATGCTTCGGCTGTAGGAAGTCTTATGTATGCTCAAGTTTGTACGCGTCCAGATATTGCGTACATTGTTGGAGTGTTGGGCAGATATTTAAGCAACCCAGGAATGGATCACTGGAAAGCAGCCAAAAGAGTAATGAGATATCTAAAGAGAACCTGTGATTACATGCTCACATATAAGAGGTCGAATAATCTTGAGATCATGGGATATTCGGACTCCGATTTCGCGGGATGCCAAGATAGCATGAGATCCACTTCAGGCTATGTATTTCTATTGGCTGGCGGAGCTATCTCTTGGAGAAGTGCCAAACAAGCACTAACAGCTTCTTCCACCATGGCGGCTGAATTTATAGCATGTTACGAGGCATCTAATCATGCAATATGGTTGAGGAATTTTGTCACTGGGCTGCGTATTCTAGAAGAGGTTGAAAGACCATTGAAATTGTTTTGTGACAATAGATCAGCTGTATTGTATTCCAACAATAATAGGAGCTCGACAAAATCGAAACACATCGACATCAAGTTCCTTGTTGTGAAAGAAAGAGTACAAAGCGGACAGATTTTGATTGAACACATAGGCACAAACTCCATGATAGCAGATCCTTTTACGAAGGGTTTGCCACCCAATGTTTTCCATGAACATACTACTCATATGGGTGTTATTCAGTTTGATGAAGTTTAGATCTAGTGGGAGTTTGTACTTTATATTTTATGTTTGGTTATGTTGTTCGAACTTATGTATTTGGATATTTTCTGATCAGAAATAAAGTTCATTGTTTACTTTACACTTTGTCTAACTGAAGTTAAGGTTTTGATCTCACTTTGGTAAAGTAGGAACAGTTGAAAATTGACATGAATAGATCACCTTGCATGTAATTTTCATGCCACACATTCATGATTGATCTATGTCATTTGATTGTATTGATATGTGTGACCATTGATGGTTCAGTTGTGATAAATACAACAAAGACTGCATTGATCCTATGTCGATATAATTAATGGACGAGATTGTTTAAGAAGTCTTATTGTTGTGATGACAAAAGTTTTGAGCTCGTTAAGTTTAATACATTTATAAGTTTACACATATGGTCCAGTGGGAGATTGTTAGAATTTTGGGGCCATAAATGTAATTATAAATGTTTATATGTCATCAATTAAATAAGTCATAAACTTATGTGGTCTAATTTGGAATAAGAATTGACTTGAGGACTTAAATGTCATGATATTTAAGTGTGGATACCATATATGATATTTCTGGTTTGTTGAGGGACCAAATTAGAAATAGCGAATTTTGTTTAATTATAAAATGGGTTATGGTCCCAATTTTGCAGTACAACGTATTGTTCTGTTTCCCATCAACAGAACTCTTTGGTTTTGGAAGAGAAAACTGCAAGATTGAAGATCACTTCCAATAATCATCAACAAATCATGGATTCCGGTACGCTTCCGCAATTATGATTCTTATATATGTTGTTTCTTGAGAATTTAATAGTATTTGAGGATTGTGTGTTATGATGTAAAACCCAATTGATTTCTACAGTAAATTATAGGGTTTTGCTTCCTAGCAGCCACCATTAGTACTTCTCCACTCCTACATCCATACTTTGGTGAGATTTTCACAAGTTGTTGTCAAGGAAATCATTTAGCAACCGTTCCCCGTTCATCTTCCATTCCCTCGCACCGGTGATTGTTTATTCGAGCATTTATACGGAAAGACATGTTTTAAACCTTTCTTGATGCATCAATCTTATTATATACCTTTATTTGATGATATTTATACATGAAAAACGTTTTTATGGATGAAATATTTGAATCAGATGAATTTGCATGCTGAAATTTTTCTGTGCAAGATCCTTCAAGTTTTCATGAGTTTTTGATGCGTAGGCTTGTGTGGATCGTTCAGGCTATTTTTATTGTGTATGTGGATGTATTATGATGTGTTTAGATGTTATTTATCAGTCCTTGAAGGGTCGGAAGTAGTCTGGTGGTGCAAAATAAAAGACGGAGCGCAAGCCATCGTGTGTACGTGGGGGCTGTTTTTGTGTTCGGCTTGTTGGGGCAGGTTTGGGATGGGATAGGGCTCGTGGCCAGGGTCTGGACCATGTCGTAGGGTGTCAAGGTGGGTGTGGTCTTAGTCGTTTATGTGCTGGTCAGGTAGGAAAGTCGTTGGAGATAAAAAGAGATTGCATGCGCGCGCAAGAGATGTCACGGCCAACTGCTCCACATCATCCACAAGTGATCTGAGTTGGTAAGACCATATCAGTGGCTTGGTTATGGTCTAAGATCATGGTATAGGGCCTTGTTAAGGAGTGGTTCAAGGCGTGGTATGTTTGGAGCCGTATAGAACCCGAACGTATCAAAAATGGACCGAATAGAGCCTAGAGTTGCTTGTCTTGTTTCAGGATGATTTGGGGCTGTTACAGAGGTGATTCTAAGGCTATGGACTGTGTGTTAGGTTACTAGTCAAGTTTTGTCAAGTCCCAAGTCGTGGGGATAAGTCGCAAGTCGTTTTATTTAATTCGGGAGTCGTACGGCTAAGATGCAAGTTATTAGATGTTTTGAATTGTAAGTTATAAGTGGTGGCAGCGGGTCTGGGGGTCGATCTAGCGAGGTCCACTACGTTCGTAAATAAATATAACATGCAAAAATATTATTCTGTAGGTATATAAGTTTTCTTGTGGTCAAAGTATCCATGTGTGGGTTTGGAAGCAGGAGAACGTGTCTGGGAACCTTTCCAACTTATCTTATGGTTGTCTTATGATTGGTATTGGATATTCAGTCCAAGGGCTGTGGTGATCCTTTTCGGCCAAGCGTTGTGGTGTTAGTTAGATCAAACAAATTATTTTATGATACAACATTTCAATGAGGAGAATTCTACACAAAATAATTCTGTTTATGTTATGTCAAGCACACTTATGAAATTATTTATGCATGGAAGTCACGTCATATTTATTTATGCCTAAGTTGTTTTATGTATCAAATATGTTTAATTTGCATGGTTTTATCTTACTATGTAATATTTGATACTCACGATGACATTTTTGAGGAGGCTAGAGGTGATGACCAGTGAGCAGACTCGGATTGTAGGCAGTGCATGCTTGATTGCCTTGTAGTTTATAAGTTGTAAGTGTGTTAAAACTGATTCCATACTCTGATTCATTTTATTGTATTTATGGTTGGAAAACAAATTATTTCTTTGGTTGTTTTGAAATATTTAACGGATATTGGACGTTAATCATTTTTATGCCTCAAAACAATCATAATTTGAATTGTTTTTTTAAAAGTTTCGAATTTTTGGGTTAATTATTGTAAATTTTTGAAAACTATGTGTAAGTATTTACTGAGTTTAAAAGTTAAGAATTATGTATTTAATTATATAGAAAAAAAAAATTCGCATATTTTAAGTAATATGGTAAGTAAGTTACAAAATTATTAATTGCATTTTAGTTTTAATAAAAAATAATTGATAAACATGACCTATTGCTTTCGAATGATTATGATGCTACCACCTTTTCACGAAGCCACTCATAACCGCATTTATTCCAATATTGATTAGAACATAGTTAGTTAACGAACAAAGTTATAATAATAAAAAAACATAATTTTTTATATCAAGTATGAAAAGTTTCATAATTTTTAAACATAATACTATTTTAATTATTCAACACAATAAGATCGTAATACCGCCCACTCAAAAAGAAATTCACATTCATGACACTAACGGTACGTTTGGTAGGTAGGATTCATTAGGATTGTCTTAATTTTTCCCTGTTAATCCAATGTTTGGTGGCTTTTTTAATAAACCTGCCTAATACCTTCTCCATTGGACTAGGCTGTACTAACGGTACGTTTGGTAGGTAGGATTCATTAGGATTGTCTTAATTTTTCCCTGTTAATCCAATGTTTGGTGGCTTTTTTAATAAACCTGCCTAATACCTTCTCCATTGGACTAGGCTGTACTAAGTAGTTTAAAATAAACCCACCAATGAGCCCAATACTAATAATCCTTCTCTGTATCAAGGCATCATTTCCCTAAATTACCCTCAACTACCCAACAAAAAATCTTCTTCCGTCTCCACAAGAAAGTACGAAGAGGGGCAATGGCGTAGGTTTCAGTTGTGCTCCGCGACATCTACAGAAATCAGGTAAACACACCTCCTTCTCCTTCTATAAATCGGTATTTTTTCGTAGACCGTTGTCCGATTTACATTCTGGTAGGGTGAAGCTGAGCTTCTTTAACCTGCAAAGATTCAGGAGTTCGCGGACTCTATCACAGTGTCGGTAAGTGACATTTCCTCACTTCTGCTGCTTCCTCACATAAGATGTTCGTTCTCCTCATGTGGGTTTCCATCGTTGGATTCAATATTTTCTTCTTGGCCGTTTGTAGGGTTACTGTTTCCACATACACTTTATTTTTTGTTGAGTAAAGTTTAATCTTCTGCCAATCTTCTTGTACATGTCGCCTTTATAAGTACCTCACAATTGAAGCCCAAGTGAGAGTAATAAGCTGTCAATTGCTTCTTTCAGCGACTTTGTAACTGAAAGCTTATTCGAACCTTTGTTTCTTACTTCAATTGCTTAGTATCTTCATAAATCGGTGTTTTTACTTCATTGATGTTCTGCAAATGTCTTTGTTAACCACATTGTCAATTTTATTCCTGTCTGAAGTAACTTCGCTGGCCAATATGCGTACACACCTTACTGTTTTTGTGTTGCTGCAACAAATCATGTGTCGATCATTGTTGGTTATCTTACTCGTGAGACATGCACTTAAGTTACGCGCACAACGACGTTGCATGAAGCGTTCAAGAACAATGACCTATAGCATCACACAAAGAATACAAGTACAAATGAACCATTTGCACAGGATTATCGACATAGGAGACGTTCAATGTGTGGTGAACTTGCGAATGAATAGGAATGCTTTTGCACGCTTGTGTTACTTGGTAACTCATGTCGGAGGACTAGTCGAGTCCAGATATGTCTGTACCGAAGAGAAAGTCAGCATGTTTCTGAGTGTATTGGCTCATCACAAGAAGAATAGAGTTGTCGGACATGACTACGTACGTAGTGGTCATACAATCAGCTATCATTTCCATCAAGTGCTCCAATCAGTTCTCATGTTACATCCTTTACTACTTGTTAAACCATCTCCTGTCGATGAATCTTGCACAAACGAAACATGGAAATGGTTCAAGGTAATGTGAAAGTACAATGAACAACATTTACGTAATAAAAATTTTAATACTCAATGAATATTTTTTCGCATACGTACATTTCTTACAAGTTTTTAATTTGAATATTGAACAGGGATGTCTTGGTGCATTAGACGGAACTTATGTAAGTGTACATGTACCTAGCATGGACAAGGCACGATATAGAACAAGAAAAGGCACTATCGCTGTCAACGTTCTAGGGGTTTGCGACCGTGAGATGAAGTTCATATATGCATTGACGGGGTGGGAGGGATCTGCAGCAGATGCCAGGGTTCTTAAAGATGCAGTGACTCGTGACGACACACTGAAAATTCCAAGAGGTTATGTTTTTATTTTTTCGCACTATTTCGGAATTGCTGAAACTTGTTATTTTAACATTTATAAGATTGTTACGTCTTGCCTCATGAATTTCGGCCGTAACTTATGTTGATGACGTAATAAATAATTGCTTCTTCTCAGGTTGTTATTACCTATGTGACAATGGATATGGCAATGCAGAGGGTTTCTTGACCCCTTACCGGCGCGTACGCTATCATAGAGATGCTTGGGGAAACCGTGCAACTGGGCCACAGAATTACAAGGAGTTATTTAACTGGAGACACTCTCAAGCACGTAACATAATCGAAAGAGCATTTGGTTTATTGAAAAAGAGATGGGCCATACTTCGAAGTCCTTCGTTCTACCCCCTAAAAACACAGAACCGAATCATAATGGCGTGTATGTTGTTGCATAACTTCATCAGGTCTGAGATGGCCGAGGATCCAATCGAGGAACATGTCGACGATGTGACAAGTCCGGACAATGAGATGCAAGATGATCTAATCACTACCTTGGAAGCGTCGGACGAGTGGGATACTTGGAGGGAGAACCTTGCTATGTCTATGTGGATGAATCTAAACTAAATGATTCTTATTCTTGTAAATCTTGCGTTGCAACTTCGGCATTCATGTATTTGTGACAGTTGATGTTATTTTATTTTAATAAGTAACTTTATTGCATTTGATGTCATGTTGTCTGAATTGACTCCACCCACTTATGTATTTGTTGTTAAGTAAACAATATGATTTAAACAATAGAAATATCTTGACATGGCTAACCAGTGTGTTGTATTACCAGCAGGACACGGACAACTCCCGTGGATACATCCCGATTATGGATAGTTTTGCAACTTCAGAGAGTTATGTTGACAAAGGCAAGAAATCTGATAAGACAAGACGTAGTTGGAGTGAACGTGAAGAGGAGGTTCTAATACAAGCACTAAAAGAGGCCGCCGTACAAGGTTGGAAAAGCGGCAATGGATTCAGGCCAGGCTACTTAGCTTTCCTTGAAAATCGAATGAAAGTGGCATTCCCTGACACAAACATACGTGGGAATCCTCATATCAACTCTAAAGTTCATGTGTGGAAGAAATTGTACGGATCTGTACTAACCTTACTAAGTAAAAGTGGAGTAGGGTGGAACGACACAGAGAAAACCGTTGAAGCTTCCAACGACATTTGGGATGCACTAATAAAGGTATTACTTACTTTCACAGCTGTTGAAGGTATGTTATTGAATAAAATTGATGATCCTTTGTAATATGTGTTATTACATGCGTAGGCTGACAACACCGTCCGGTCAATGAGGCACAAAAGATGGTCTTACTACCATGATTGGTGTGAAATCTTTGGTAATGATCGGGCAACCGGAGACAAAGCTGAACATTTCACTGCCGCTGTACAAGAGATACTTTCCATGACACCTGAAATGCCTAACAGCCCAGGTGCGAACCTCGATGCATTCTTCTCTGTTAACGAGGGAGCTGATGAATCAATCTCTGTATCTGTGACGCCGTCTTCGCGACCGACATCTGCCACGAACTCGAGGGCGAAGAAAAGGAAACATGTAGACGCTGGTGACGATGCGATAGTAGAGGCAATAAACAATTTCGCCAACATAACGAAAGACACAATGACTGACCTCATCAAACAATTAGCTTCACAAAAAGAACAAGCTGAGGAGACAATGCGCAATGCTCAAGACAGTGTGTTGAAGGTCATGGAGACAATTAACGAGCTGACCGAAGACGAGAAAGTTATGGTTATTGAGGAGTTGGTTGAGAACCCTGCGAAGATGTCACTGTTCTTGCAGTTGGGACATGGTGGAAGATTGAGCCTAGCTAGACGGTTGGTAAGAGGAGGTTGAAGTTATGCCTTCGAGCCTTTACTTTTGGGTTCCTTTAATGTATTGGTTTACCTAAGTTGTCAAACTGTTTAATATGTGTCTATCTTAAACTTTGAAGTAACCTTTGCTGAATTATACTCGTCTATGTTGAGCGAGAAGCATTTCGCCTTTTTTTAGTTTTACTAAGTGATTGTTCTTGCAGCAGGACGGTGTTACATGTTGTTGGACATTTGGTTCGTATTTTGCATGAAGGAATTTCTGTCCAACAAGTGTGATTTATGCTACGCAAGCCTTCTGTCCAACAAGTGTGATTTATTCAATTAACGAAATTGAATTACAGATTTCCAATTACTTTTGAAGCAAACTTTCTGAAATGTGTAATTGCACTATTGTAATAACAATAATATGTCTGTCCCTTAATTTGCATTTCGGAACCTATTGTGGACGAAGCATAAAAATTTGAAAGACAAATGTTAAGCGTTTAAAGAAATGGCAGCTTCGATGCATGTATGGAATTTTGAATGAAATAAATCTGTTATGTGCTCAGATACAAGTATCACACAGAAGCTGATATGTGTTCGCGAAAATAATATAGTGAAATGTACATCGACAAGTGTACGAGCTTCAAGCTTAGTCAACCACATTCATTAATTTACATGTGCATCTACATAGCATCATTTCATTACAATGCATCGTTGGAGTAGGGAAATAGTCTTCACCACCTAACTGTCTACAACAACTGCAACTATAAGACAGTGCAAAAGGAACAAAATGGTGGTGCGAAGACCAAAACAGTTGCTGAAGAGAGGTGGTAGGTTACCCACTAGAGTCGCCTGACGTATCGATGACAACAAACGGGACACTATTAATTTCTGCAGCCCGCTTCTTCATCGCAACGGGGTCGGTTATACATCCCCGCTTCTTCGATGTCACATGATTCGTAGCTTGTTTGTAGTACAGGTCTGACACAGTGTCAAAAGGCTTGTCAGTGGCTGATCTTTCCTTCGACGAACGTGCAGGAGACAACCCCACCACCTCCTTCATCTTCGCTGGTGCTTGCATTTGACCAAGACCATCGACTTCTTCGTCTGATAACAATGATATGACCGGTACTACATACTTGCTGGTCACAGAGTCTTGAGAGTGAGTAGGGAAAGACACAGACATCTTCTTAACTGAGAGAGAAGAAGGTTGCGTTTAATTCAAAGAGATTGCACAAAAGAAATGAGAGTCAACTGTGCCCTTAAGTAGATGGTGAATCGTTTTAAATGCTACCAAATCTACCAACATTAAAAACCATATCCTTTAAGATACAGACATTTATGTGATTTGATGTAGCATGCAATGTAGGTCAAACACTACACCTAGGCAGGATTTTGTATTCATTATATTGCACAGATGTGTAGATCTATTAGTTGCACCGAGAAAAAAAAATCCTCGTAACACATGCAGTAACAGGCAAGCCCACCAACCTAGCCACTAGTTCTCATTTATGAGGGACAAAAGTGCATACAAAAATTCGTTGGTTGTACATGTTCATAAATCCACAAACAAACTTTTAAAACTAAAAGAAGTTCAACAGTGTAAACGTAATTCACCTTCGGATGCAACAACATAGAATGTACACTTATCTTTGCATGAGAAGGAAGACGCAGGAATGACAAATCTTGCTGCAACTTAATCCCTTCCCATTACCGTTCGTCAAACCTATTTTCAGTCCACCTGAGACGAAGTTTTGCAAGTCAAAGTACAATGAGCAGAACAGACAAATTGGAATAACTTAAATTGTGAGAATGATGCTCTTACTCTCATCTCCGCATTCAATGACTGCATCGGGAGGACATGTTGTTACAAAGGAAACTACATGCACTGACGCAGCTTCGTACACAAATGTGCAGGTTGGAACACGATATAAAATATATTAAACACTAACAACCACAACAACGAAAGAGTAGAGTTTTACAACAAATTACATTCACTTAGACAGCTCCGTACAGCAAGGATGCTGCTAAGTCGAAAAGTGGACAACACAATATTACGACATAACGAACGTGAAGACAACATTGTACTTACTTAAACATTAAAATAACAAGCATGAAAAACAGTAGTAAACACAATATTGAGCAAATACAACCGAAGCAACAACAAAGTTGTTCGGTAGATAGAGGTGTTTGCTCCACTGGTTCAGTTGGGGGAGCTGACGTGGATGATGATATTACTGACTTGGTTTGAATGTCTTGTTCCTTGTCAATTGTATCGGCTTTCTTCATATTAGAACAATGTGAATTACATGATGCATTGGATGCTTGACTGTGCCGATGCTTGACAAAGGGGGAAGTTGAATCTCGTGACGAATTCAAACCCATTTCAATGTTCGATGATGGTTCAGTGTGCGAAGCTATTTTTCCGTACTCATCGTACCAATAGAATCGGTTACGATGTTTCAAACCGGCTGGACATATAAAGTAATAGTGGCCAGGTCGTGTCGAATGTGGCCCAGCTTGACGTAATACCATAAACCCATTGCCGCACTCGCACTGTGGTGGTGTCCTCACGTCCATGAAAATTAAGCTAAACTGTCGTTCAAGGAACACCTAAGTGCCGTACTTACCGACGGGTGATCGTGTAAAATACATTTGCAAGCTAATTACTGCTTTCTGAAATTAACAAAATTTAGTAAAACAACAAATTGGTACAGAATATTTTTCGGTGCAAAGTCGACAATGACATCGACAAACACAAACCAACGGAGACATCAAAGTCGACAAACATTTACACCGTCCAACCTTACAACTTCACACCAGATCTACGTTTTGTTATTATGGAGGAAAAATTTCGGAAAGTATTTGTAACAAATATAATCGGAAATACAGGAACGTTCGTCAAACGAAACAATTGTAAAATGTTCTTACAATTACTCACATTGAGTGCCGATGGCTGTGTCGCGTTTTAGGGTGGACGCAGTAGGTGCTCAGTTACTTAAACTCGACATGTCGCCCAGGT
Organism: Primulina eburnea; assembly: GCF_022965805.1. NCBI lineage: Eukaryota > Viridiplantae > Streptophyta > Magnoliopsida > Lamiales > Gesneriaceae > Primulina > Primulina eburnea. The sequence continues at coordinate 37,492,248 of NC_133104.1, read as the reverse complement.
AAAAACCTGCACCATCGATTTTCAGTCATTCACATGTCTGAATCGCCGTGAGAACACGAAGAGCCACACGGTATTGACGGAAATGGTTCCTTCGGTGTACAGTGACGGCGGCTAGGTTTCTCTTGCACAGATGGAGGTCCTGAAATGCGTGGTAGATGAGGTAGGTTTTTTAAAATCTGGATAGATAACGTAAAGGATATTTTCGGTATTACAAGTGTACTGTCTTTTTTAGTCACACCTTTTAGCATCTCACCAAACACAACACAGGCTTGCAAGAAACTTTACAAATCTTGGTCTATCAAATATTTAATCATTTTTGTGTTAATCATTTCATTTGTCCTATCCTTTAACCAAACACACCGGTAATTGATTATTTTTTCCAGTAACGTAGCAATGCTGAATATTCAAACCAACAAATAATACGTGATATTACAATTTGATAAGTTAATAAGAAAAAATTTTAAATGTAACATAATAGATTTATAAGTTACAGTAACACACCAAGAAATAATACTGGTACATATTAAGAAATTCATTTTTTTAATAAGCCATATGAGGTTTGGAATAAAATTGAATCTCATGTGTGGCGTTATTTTACCAAATTTTTCTTTAGTGGCTTTCGCACACATGGAGGTTATTGGTTTCCAGTCTATATACAATTTTCAACTCATACCGAGCTAAGAAAACGAAACATTTAAATTCCAGAATAATAACGAATATAAAGTTCTAATTTGGAACTTTTACAAAAGATAAAAAGATTTATTAAAGATATACCAAAAAAATTAAACAACAAAAGATTTTACCGAAATCCACCTCATAAACATAAATTCATAAAAAATCACCCATATAAATTACTAATCTTTTAGTAAATAATATCATAAAATTTGTAATGTGAAGTTTCAAGTTCGAGATTTTAAAGTAAATTTTTTTAACCAAAGATTATTATTGTTAAAATAAAGAAATACTTTATTATGAGATTTCAATTCATGTAGTATAATAATGTTGGAAGGCGTGTGTGTGGTAGGAATAAAGCGGCGGGTGTCATTAATTGGACAGTAGAGATGATTAATGGTTGGGTGAAATTGTGTAAGGATTGGATTCGTGAAGCTCCATGGCGGTGGGATTCGCTGTCTGGTCCATGTTTCAGTCGTTTTCTTATTGTATCGATATTTGATTCGAGCTCAATTATCAGCAAGTTTGAATTCTTCATGACTAGCTACAAGAAAAACTTCCACAACAATGTCAAGAGAAAATATAATCAAGTTAAGTGTTGGATTAAACATGTATGTGTGAGGGTAGTGTTGTGACCTCTTGAGAAGTACTTGCACGTCAAGCTGTTCTTATACCGCTTGATCTGGTTGGCTGAGTAGGTCGTAAAATAGTAAAACCAGATCTTAATAGGTAATACTGTATTGGCTGGAGATAAAGACCGACGATCGGAAAAACATAAAACTGATCTTTAAAAAGAAAGGAGACAACACATTAGGAATCATGGACTAATAGTCTGACCTATTAATACCAAAGTTTTTGCACTCTTCGCTGTCATAAATATAAAGAAATAAAGTTTTTCTTTGGGTAACAGCTATAATTTTTGGCCTAGTAGTAAGCGCTTGATCCTAAGATTAAGGATGAGGAAAATACCGAAATTTTCAGTATACGGAGGTTATCGTAACAAAAAATACGGAATTTATCGAAATTCTTTTATACGATACCGAAACATCGAAACAATATATATAAATTTAAAAATATATAATATTTTTAGATAATAAAGTTATAAATTAAAAATAAAAAAATCGATATAAAATTGTACATACTGATATCGTATCGAAATCTCGTTCAATACAAGTTTTGTTCTTTCTTATTGAATATAGTGATTATAAGTTGTTACAATAATAAATTTCGTGCCAGTTGAGTTAATTTTTTTAGGACGTTTGGCACTAAGCCAAAGCTGTTTGGGAAAATGTAGCAGCAAATTATAATGATGAAATCAAAACAGAATCGATGTGAGCACGGTATGGAGCATTTATGTCTTCTTCACAAGTATCGACTCGCTCTGATCATGTCGTCAATTAAAATATTTCATTTATATAAAATTTAATGTTGAAAAATAAAATCTATTATTATTTTTTCATGACATATCCACGTATATTTATTTCAATTTCAAATCAAATAGATATAATGAATTTGATAATAAAAGAACATTTTTCATAAATTTATGTGACGAGAATTATATCGAAATTTAGTTGGGTAGATTTTTAATAATTTATGAAAACTGAGAAAAAAAAAAGTTTCAAAAAATAACAAAGGCAAAAACTTGTGTTAGACAGTTTCTCGTAGATAAAGATTTGTGAGTTCGTGCCGATGATTTGAAAATTCTACACCATGTCACTATCTAATTAGACTACCACGAGCACCTTCTTCCAGACCTGCTTTCTCCGAATTCTGTACTTTCGCCTACAAATAGAAAAGGGAAATGAAGTGAAAAAACACTGGACCACCTTTCCATTTTCTTTCATCCAACCGGCTGAAATTTTGAACCAAAAAAAGAAAATTAAGTGCAGTAGGAGATGAGGGCCAAATCTTCTTCGCCTAACTCCGTAAATGGTGAACCAGAAACTTCAAATTCTTGAAAATATGAAAGAATTCAAAGAACCTCGCTTATCAAATGCTTACGTTGGAGCCTTTGTTAAGCAATTAACTTCTTCAAGAACCAAAGATTCAGAAAATTCCTATGAGAATCGAAATATAGAGAAAAACGTTTGTGATGATATTAAACAGGAGAAATCGAATCAGCCTGTTAAAAAGCAGGTGAGAAGGAGGCTTCACGTCAGCAGGCCCTATAAAGAAAGGCTTCTGAATATGGCAGAAGCCCGGAAAGAGATTGTTGCTGCTCTTAGGTTTCATAGAGCAAATATGAAACAGGCAGGTGAAAAACACCAGAAATTGGAATCAGGGCTCGGAATTCAGGCACAGGAGAGTCCGACTGATGATCAAGTTTGTGCGGGCCATGAGGGTGAACTGAAATCCGGGAGCTGGAATTCAAGAATTTATGCTTCAAACTCTTTGGATTCCAATCTGCCCAACAATTCTGTTCCCGATTTCTCTTACTCTGCAGGCTTTTGTTATTCTTACAGTTCTTGGCCCATTTCGCCAAATGTGCAAGAAAATCTGAATTTTGCACTTCCAAGCCGAGCATTAGGCCTGAATCTGAATCTTCATGATTTCAACAATATTGACATCATCCCTTTCCATTGTGGCGCTGACCGGTCATCAATTTACTCTTCTTCTTCCCCAGTTCCCGACGAAACTCCATGTGTGGTGGTCCCGCCTTCCACTGTGATGGAAAGTGGGGATTCAGCCTTGCATCAGGTAATGGATGATGGAGAGATTGCTGATCCAAGATCCACCGGGGAGCAGCATCAGATGCAGTGGAATGATGGTGTGAATCTGGTGGATTCTTCATGGTTGTTGCGGAACATGGAAATTGGGAACGAGGATCAAAAGGACGAAGATTCTGTTGCATCTCCGTTTGATGAAGTCTGGGAAGTTCCGGCGTGGCTGAATGCAAATGAGAGCTGCTTGCAACGTCTGGATGATCAATACTTGCGTGATCCTACTTTGCCTTGGTAAGAATAGGCTAGTCGAAGTACTTACATCACTAATTTAGATTAAATTAAAGATTCAATTTTGTAACCATTCCATGCTCCAAAAATCGAGCCGAGCGTTTCCCTTAACCAAAAAATAATAATGTAAAGTTTTCAACAAATGTGAATTTCACTATCAATATATTAAATAATTCGTTTGTTTTGTGGCAGCACCTTTTAGTGTAAGCATATCACTGTACCCGATAATTGAATTAGCTCATCATATTTTATCCTTTTTGGATGCTTCCTTTTTTGTGTGTCTCAAATTATGCCAACTACTAACCATATTCCCAAGAAAAAATGCAGCATGGAGATGGAAGAAATTGAAGGACTGGATGGGTACTGGTTTAATTTGCCTGATGAGAAAGATCGATTGTTTCTTTTTTCACATGATTATCCATCTTTGGAAAATTATATATGGGCCTAGCTGGTTAATTTTTTTTCTCCCTGTTTTTATGTTGAATTTTCTGTCAACTAAAATAAGACTTGCTTGATTGTGTAATGAGCTGGCAACCAGATGTTTAAACATCAGGCAACGAGGAAGCTATCTTGTACCTCTTCCCACGAGGTTAATGAGATCCTACCCATGTGGGCATTGCCCCCATGAGAAGATGGATGGTCAAGATCTTGTCAAACATACAATTTCAAAAAAAATTGTGGGTCCTACATATGCATGGACAAATCTTGACCATCCATCCTATCATGGGGGCAATGCCCACATAGGTAGGATGAAATAAACCTTCCCACGATTCTTGTTGAAGAATATTGGCATGTTATCCGTTGAAGTATTTATTTGACACTTGCTTAAATGTGCGCACATGTTCTGGAAACATATTTAAGCATTTTGAAGAGAAATTACAGCCTCTCCAAGCCCGAAGATTTGGCCTTCACTGCAATACGTACGGTCTAAGGTGTGTTGGATCGAGCACCTGCACCTTTTTTAAGTCATGGTGAGTTCATGAATTTCAAAGGGAACCAGCATGATAAAAAAAAAAAAAAAACATCAGAAATCATATCTAAATTTTCCCTTATTGCACACAAAATGTTTGAGAATCTCGTCAGCACTGGTGGATCATGCGTACAACGATGGTTTATAGGACTTCCAAGAATGAAATTTTAGATAAGCTGCTGGCTTACATATATATACTAGAAAAGTGTACGTGCGTTGTACGTAAGCAACTAAATTGTTGGAAATATATGTATGAAATTTTGATAATATTTAAATGAATTAAAATATGGCTAATAACATTTATTAATTGAAACAAACCAAACCACAAAATCAAAAATCATGACCATAGACGGTATATGAATCGGAGAAGTTATCTCATCCACATGAAACACTATTCAATATATTTCTTGGTTGATTTTGATAACTTAACAACTCTTTGTCGTAGTTTGTTATAATATATATATATAATCATTTTGGTATACTCAGCAAGTATATATATGATCGTCTTTAACATCTATTATGTTATTTAAAATCCTCATCTGGGATATGACATGCTCGTAGTTTACATTCCTATTAGGACGTTTTTTCGGTTTTCTACATTTTTTATCCAGTAATCTTATTTTCCAAATATTTATTTTATTGTTGAATGATTTTTCAGTTTTTGACAATCATCAACTATAATTCATAAGAATTAATGTCGTTTTTAGTCGTGATTGATTTTTACTTGTAACTAAAAGTATGTATGACCTATATATTCTTCAACAACATAACCAATGAATGATGCTGTAATTTTTCAAACATCGTGATATTTGAAATATCATTTTTATATATTTAGTATCAATATTATCAACATATATATAACCATAAGTTTAATAAATTTTTAATAATTATTTCTCAATCAGTGTGAGAAAAACTTGAAAATCTTTTCAAATGACTATATCTTAGAACTGTGCCATCGTTTAATTTGACACAATTCGGGAAAGTCATTTCGTTCGTCAATTTTTAGAAGATTTGGAACAAAGATTGCGTGCATCATATCATGGGGATGATATAGTCTCAGTCTCATAAACAAAACAAATTTTATTCTATCGAGTTTACATTTTGTTTTATAATATTTTATATATTGTAGGTCCGAGCGCTTGCCGCTTTACCAAAAGTTATAGCTAGTAGTAATGGAGCAACTCAAATCTTTTAAATCATACAGCAGCTCAAGCACCACGGTTCGATCGCTCTACCAAGCAGGGACAATTATTGCACCCAACAATCTCCCTCCCAATAATTGCACTCCTTGCATTTAATGGGAATCAAACCCGTGACATGTGCTCTGATACCGATTGCAAGCACTTTACCAAAAGCTATAGCTGGTGGTAATGGTGCAACTCAAATCTTTTAAACCGCACAACATCTCAAGCACCACGGTTAAATCGCTCTACCAAGCAGGGACAATTATTGCACCCAACATATATTGTGGAGCAAAATACAAAATTAATTATTGTATTTTAAAAATCTTGAGAAGGACACAAATAACGTAATTAAGATATGTATATGAGATATAATTCAAATATATATCAAAGTATTTGGCTTATTCAATATCTCATCTAATAATACAACTGTTTAGATTTTATGAGCTTCTTATAATAGACAAAATTAATTTGATGAAATATTGTATAATTCAATTTGAATTTCACTATTCAGTTAAGTGAATTTATTTGGCGAGTAATTATCTATGTTACCATCATATATCTTATGAATTAGTTTGTTAGCCACTTTAACTAAAATAATAGACTAAAACAACCTCGTAGCCATCTCGAAATCTATCGAGAGAATATTGGAAGAAATAAAGTGCAACCGGCTCAATGTCCCAATTTACTAAAAATGCACAAAATTGATCTATTGTGTCCACAAAGCATTAGAATTGTTCTCATACCATTAAAAATAGAATGAGAATTATACACATTTTTGAAGTTTTGATGAGGTACCATTAACGTAAATATATTTGAAGTTTTGATGAGGTAAATAATTCAATATCAAAATTATGACCATTACATGCATATATTTTGAAGTGGGAAAGTTTGGTATACGTACAATTAAACATAAATTTCAATCTGCCTAATTTCCAAGCATTAATATCCTATATGTTAGAACACTTATGTTTTGATGATTTAACAAGGCTGCTAATTCAATATATAATACAGAACCTATACGAACTGAATTCAAGAAGAAAATTGATTATTATTGAGTATATATATTTCCAAAGCAAAACTGTTAATCAGAGTCCTACTGTTAGTGAATTATTCGATGGCACAGAGTCATTGTGTAATATCCAAGCTTGGTGAACGGTACGGTTTAAGATTTAATATGTTTATTGACTCCTTGGTTAAGTTTAAGTATAATTTCGATGTTAAGAGTTGCAATTTATGGTTTATAGTATTGTTGATTATAGATGATGTGTAGTTATGTTGTAGCGTCGTTGTGGTTTAATTCATGGTAATTTGTTTGTTGAGCCTATTGGTATGAGACCAATGGGAATGGTTAGATAAGATATAGAGTTGCAACTTTCTTGTTAAGAGTGTTGTCAAATTATGAGAAGAAGCGATGTTGCGATTCGATTTTTAGTTGCTAAGTATATTGTTCGCTACAGAGGAGAGTACACCCGCGACAGGAAAGGCACCGCACCCGCGGTGATTGGGCAGAGGCGACACCGCACCCGCGGTGATTAGGCAGAAGAGATACCGCACCCTCGGTCCATTGAGCAGCGCACCTGTGGTCGATGCTTTCGGATTTTTGGTTGTTGTTCAGTACACGTAGCGCACCCGTGGTAAGAACTGTAGCGCACCCGCGGTCGTGAACAGTAATGTCGTGTTTTCGAGATTTAAGTGATATAATAGAATAGTTGCCCTCATTTCTCTCATTCTTTCTCCTCACTTCTCGGTTCTTCAGCTCAAGGAGACCTAGGGTTCTCATTTTCTTACTTTTGTGACTTTGATTCAAGCTCCTAGTTGGATTATTGAAGTTAAAACAAGGTTATTTTGGGTTCAAGGAGCTAAGGTACGCTTGTGGTTTTAGTTATTCTTAGATTTTGGTATTAGGGGAATTATGAAATGTTTGATTGTGTTGGTTTTATGGGTTTTATGGTATGGGTTTTTGATTATTGAGATGTTGATGGTGCAATACATGGTTTATTGTTGTAGGTTTTGTACCAAAAGATTAGATTCAAGCTTTCTATTGGTTGTAAGTGGAATTCATTCCTTGTGCTCACATGAATTATATGTATTGTATTTCAATGGTTTTAACATGCTATTCCCTTCCATGTTATTCATGTTATGTATTGATACACTTTGTTGTATATTAGAGGCATTTTATGCCTCAATTGTATAAAAGGGAATACAAGAGAAAAGAGTCTTCAAAGTATTTGTTTTAATGTCCAAGAGAGAGTTCAAATGATTTATTCGATTGATAAATAGATAGTCAGATATTGCATGCAATTAGTTGATCAATGACCATAGGCTTATATCCCAACAGAGTATCGATTTATATCGATGGGATATAGGTACAGAGACAGAGATACTATTTAGATATCAATCCAACAGAGAAAAGAGAAATACCATCGTTATTGTTATGTTATACTATGTTATTCATGTTTCAAGAGTTAGATGGTATTTAATGATTTCAAAGCCATGTTTTTTACAGAGTATGATATGTACAGATTGTTATGTAATAGTTCCACTTGTTGAGTTTTATACTCATTTCAGTTATTTCATGTGATGCAGATAAGAGTGACAGGTCAGGACGTTGATTGGAGCCGAGGTCATATGCATAGAAGATGGAAGGAAGAAGGCTATTTTGTTAGCATTTTTGGACATGATCAAAATGATATTTTATGTTTTGATGCAACACTTATTTGATCATGTATATACTTTTGATTGTATATATTGAAAATGTGTTTATGTCAAGAAAATTTTAAATCCTCCCTCCCTTCAAATAAATTTTAGAAAAATTCCGCTGTTATTTTATGAAATCAGTCAAAGGCGGTACACATTGATAGAAGTCAAGCTGAGATAAAGAGTTGATGACAGAAGTTGAGCTTATCAAAAGACAACTAGTAGAACAATATGCCTCACTGGATCAATTAGTCTAAACAGCGGACCTTCCATGAACATTTACTGATAATTCCTGAAGAGCAAAACCCAGATAAGATCTTTCGTAACAGTTTTTTCAGTCCATTGAATGTCAGAGTTTGTGCACACTACTTGAAGTGTACTATTTGTAAGAAAGAACGATTACACGGCACAACGACATCTGTATTTGCAACATATTTCCATTTTCAAAAAGAAAACTGTTGCATGTGATGCATATAAATTTTAATCAGGCATTCTTAAAAACTCACATGGCTTCAACATTTCTATCCATCTTAGAAAGTTCTTCAAGTTCAAATAAAATTTTGAGAGTCCAATTGATCGTTGCAAGCACACACTGATATTTTTTAATCTGATCATTAAGGATCAATTCGTGCTCATAATTTATTTTGAGAAATTATTGTAATTGAGAGTAACAATTCTTACTACTCAAATTGTCAAAGAGTTTCAGTTAGGCAATGTGGTAACTCCTCCTGCTGAAGTGGTTATAGGCTGGTAATAGTTCATATTTTTTCATCATATTTCTCATTTTTTTCATTTCTGACGTACTTAATTAATACACTTATATGTTATTTTTTGGTAGAAGGAGTTTTATGCTCTTGGGATAAATTTAAGCTGAAAATGTGATTTTTATCACGTTTAAAGTTGCCAAGAAGAATTTTGTGGATGACTTGAAGTAGAAAAAATTCAGAAGTGAAATATTTTCCAAAAGGCTTGGGCACGATTTGTGACTGTTTTTCAGCTACATGTGAAAACTAAATCTGGCGAGAATTGAAATCAGTGAAATTCGAAATTATGATGATAATACAATATTTTAGGAGTCTTAATTGTATTAATTAATTCATTAAAAACTTATGGAGATATATATATATATATATATATATATATATATATTATTGAGATAAGGAAAGTGTTGGGTGAAATAATTGTCCCTACTGGAAGAGCGATTGAATCGCGGTGCTTGAGCTGCTGTGTGATTTAAAAGATTTGAGTTGCACCATTACTACCAGCTATATATTTTGGTAAAACGGTAAGTACACGGTCCTACAATTGGTATCAGAGCCAATGTCACATGTTTGGTTCTCATTGATCGCAAGGAGTGCAATTATTGGGAGGAAGATTGTTGGATGCAATAATTATCCCTACTGTAAGAGCGATCAAACCGTGGTACATGAGCTGTTGTGCGGTTTAAAATATTTGAGTTGCACAATTACCACCAGATATAGTTTTTGGTAAAGAGACAAGCACTCGATCCTGCAGAAAATTTGATAAAGTTTTATTCCATAAAACTCTAGTTTCCTTATTGATAAATCTAATATCTTCCTACTATAATTAGGTTTTATTCTAGTTTTTTTATTTATCTTAAGACTTCTCTCTACTCCGCACTAACTTCACGTGAAATAAAAAAGAAAAATGTGCATGAATTTTTCATCTCTTCTCAAAAACTCTATGCTAAATTTTTATTTTTTTTATTCAAAAGTTATTTATACTATTTCAGTTTTATCATTATGAGGTTTTTCTCTTTAATTTAATATTCTTGTTTTGTTTAAGTATATATTGATTTATGATTTATTTTGATGAAAGTTGTATTATTATTACTTTGATAATTTAATTTGATACGTAATTTCTACTGATATTCAGGAATTCAATTATCTATAATTGTCATGAACGATTGGTATATGAGTAGAACTAGATTATATCTAGCCTAAATAAATTGATGAAATTGGATTTATCAATTGTGGCTATCTAGGTTGTTAGATTTAAGGAATCATTTTTTTCACAAAGTGAAATTACTATTTTAAATCAATATGGAATGCTATCGTGCTTAGTTACGTTTATTATTAATAAGTTTGACTGGATGTTGAGTTCGGTCAATTAATTAGTAAAACAAAAATATTTTATCGGTTATCCCTATAATTCTAAGGTTAATTGTTTGGAACTGTTTGAATAGATAATATGTTAGTCGATGACTAGTTATATATTTGAATAGTAGAACCCCCTTGAATTAGAATCTATTAATAGTGAATTCTTCATTTTATTTCACTCACCTTGTTTGTTTAATTACTCATTTTAAATATATTATTTCTCCTAGCTTTCTAATTTTAATTTTAGTATTATATTTAGTTTCAATAAAAAAAATCCTCCCCTTTTATTTGTTTTTCCTCAAAGAAATAAATCATATGTTCCCTGTGGATTCGACCATATTCACCATTATACTCGTTATATTTGGAAGTAAGAACTTAAGTTTGATGGCTTAACAATAGCACACTAAATTTTGAATGCGTTGCTGGGAGCGGTACAAGGTTACTTTCTTTAGATTTTTTTATTTTTTTGCATTGGTCTTCTCCTACAGGCCAAGTGAATTCAAATATATTCCATAAATCGATAAGAGTGATAGAAGATTGAGAAAAGAAGCAAGGCTGCAGGAATTATTGTTGTGTAATACTTCGAGATGTTCCATCAAAAAGTATTTACAAGTTTTTCCGAACAAAAGGGAGAATCATTCTACGCAAAATGGGGAGATTCAATAATTTAATAACAACATTCAAGAATCCTGATTTTTCTAAAGAATACGAAATGTTGTAGAAAATATGAAAATGCAGTGAAATGAATTTCAAAAGGGTAACTGATATTTAAATGCACAGCAGAGTCAGACAGTCAGGACACATGTCACACCGTCAGTTAAAAATTTTAAAACTTCAAACATTTGTATGTACGATCCAATCAACGAACTAATCGGTAATAAATTAAAATGTTAAAAAATTTGAAGAATTGAATCGTAAATAATTGTGATTTAAAAAGAATTTTAATGGTCGGTTGTCTTCAATTTATTAATTAAAGAATAAATGAATCAGCTTTGCTGTTACTAAATGATGAGATCAATTAAGCTAGAAGTACAATGGATCAGTGAGACTAAAAATCTAACTGACAGTCTGTCTCATTAACAAGGCTTACATAATCAGTTTTCCATAAAAACATGTATTCTAAGACAAATCAATAAAGCTTAAAATATTTCTAAAATAAGAAAATTTAGTCTCGGTGAGTGGTTTGATGAAAATTTCAAATACATGTAGTTCAGTGGAGACATATTCCAATCATATATTCTTCTTCAACACGTGATCTCGAATAAAATGATAAAAATGTCGATATGCTTAGTTCGAGAGTGTAATAGTAGATTGTAAGTTATTTCGATTGCACTTGTGTTGTCGAAGAAGATTGATGATTATGCTGCATCAATGGAATAGACTTTATGTTGTTGTTAAATCCACAAAACTAGGGAAAAACAGCTCCCAACTGCTAGGTAATCAGATTCGGCAGTTGAAGTGACAATTGATGTTTGTTTCTTATTAAGCCAAGATACCAGTTGGTCTCCATGAAACTGACATGTCTCACTCGTACTCTTCCTGTACAATTTGCATCCTTCATAATATGCATCTAAATAGCCAAATAAAGAAAAGGATTAGTCCTTTTTAGGATACAAGAGTCCTACAGTACCTCGCACCCTTCAAATATTTCAGAATCTTTTTATAAGCTAGGTAATGTGGTTGCTTAGGGTCAGATCGAAATTCATCACAAATACATACAACAAACATAATATCAGGTCTGATAGCAGTTATGCATGATAAAAAAACTATTAAAGCTCGATACATTGTTACCTCGACTGATACTCCCCCTTCGTCTTTATCAAGCTTAACTGAAGAGATCATTGGCGTTGCAGCAGCAGAGCAAGTCTCCATCTCAAACCTTTTCAGAAAATCTTTAGGTGGGAATGAAGCTTTGGGTGGTGGTTGCATGGTTTCTAGTTTAGGGATAGAAGTACTCGAGGCACATGACTGGCCAAGCTCAACTGTTGATTGATTAATCAAATGTGAAGGACCCAAAATCACTTTCGATGACAATACAAAAGATAATACCATGGGTAAGGATATGATTACTCACAAAAATATTGTGATTAATGATGTTCTACTTGTTGAAAATCTATTTTATAATTTGATCGGCGTCAGTTAAGTTTGTGATAATGGTAACTTGGTTGAGTTTCGTAAGAGTAACTGAGGATGTCGATAACTCTAAATAAAACTGTCAAGACAGTGCTTGATGACTCTGTTTTTTCACAAATATTTTGGGAAAAAGCAACTAACACTGCATCCTACACACATAACTGATCCATGTTTAAAAAAAATAAAAGGCTGGTAAAACTCTCTATTAAATATGAAATGAGAGTAAGCCTAATCTTTATTATTTTCATTTATTTGGTTGTAAATGATACATTCATAATAATGACAAAACTCATCTATCTGCATTTGGTGTCAAATCAAGACGTTAGTATATTTCTTGGTTACTTAGCCGTCAGCAAGACTTATCATGTTTTTAATAAGAAATCATTAAATTTTGAAGAGACAATTCATGATGTTTTGATTAAATCAAACTGATTTATTATCAAACTAAACTAGCTAATCTGAGCAATCAGATTAAATTTATTGATTTGACATATGGCAACGAAGATGAAATCATTGTAAACAAGATCGACGAGAACCTAATTGATCCTACTCCAATCAGTGCTTATAACAATCCACTTGGACCAAATTACGAATAGAATAAGACTTATCCACTCTCGCTGGTGATCTGTAACCCTTCAGCACCCTATAGAACTAGACAAAAAATGATTAATGAATTTTTGCATGCTAATTTCCTTTCATAATTAGAACCTAAGAATATAGATAATGATTTATTAGATAACAGTTGGATTGAAGCTTTGTAGGAAGAGTTGAATCATTTTGAAAAAAATGGGGTATGGTATCTAGTTCCTAGACTATCTCATTAGTCAGTCATAGCAACTCGATGTATTCTTAGAAATAAATTGAATGAAGATGAACTTGTATCAGAAACAAATTAAGCAAGATTGGTAGCACAAGACTTTAGACAAGAAGAGTGAAATGATTTTGACGGGACGTTTGCACCAGCAACCAGGCTAGAGGCTATTCGAATTTTTTTGTTATACTTTTTATAAAAAAAATTAAAGTGTTTCAGTTGGATGTGAAGAGTGTTTTTCTGAATAGACTGTTACAAGAAGAAGTATATATAGAACAACTTCCAGATTTTGTTAATCATACTTTGTATGATCATATGTTTAGATTAAATAAAGCCATATCCTACGTGTCTGGTATGACACTTCGTCACTTTTTTGCTTGATCATGATTTCACAATTGGCTATTTGGTTAAAATTTTATTCACATTTATTAAGAATGATCATATATTGATAGTCCAGATTTATGCTGCTAATATTATTTTTGGATCAACTAACTAAAAATTATGTGAAAAGTTTGTCAAGTTGATGCATGATAATTTTAAAATGAACATGATGGGTGAACTGACAATATTTCTCGTCTTATAGGTTAAACATCTAGACCCTGGAACCTTTATTAATCAAGTCAAATAAACTAAAGATTTGCTGAAAAGATCCCATCAAAATCATAACCTGACTACTTGTGCAAAGGTCCCATCAAAATAATTTCCCTCTTCTTGTCTAAAGTCTTGTATGCCAATCTTGCTTTGTTTCTCATACAAGTTCATCTTCATTCAATTTATTTTTAAGAATACATAGATTTACTATGACAAACTAATGAGATAGTCTAGGAACTAGATATCATACCTCGATTTTTTCAAACTGATTCTTCCTACAAAGCTTCAATCCAACTGTTATCTAATAAATCGTTATCTATCTTCTTAGATTCTAATTGTGAAAGGAAATCAGCATGCAAAAATTTATTAATCATTTTTGTCTAGTTCTATAGGGTGCTGAAGGGTTACAGATCACCAGCGAGAGTGGATAAATCTTACTCCATTCGTAATTTGGTCCAAGTGGATTGTCATAAGCACTCATTGGACTAGGATTAGTTAGGTTCTCCTCGATCTTGTTTACAATGATTTCATCTTCGTTGCCATATGTCAAATCAATAACTTTAATCTGATTGCTTAGATCAGCTAGGTTAGTTTGATAATAAATCAGTTTGATTTCATCAAAACATCATGAATTGTCTCTTCAACGTTTAATTATTTCTTATTAAAAACATGATAAGTCTTGCTGACGGCTAAGTAACCAAGAAATATACTATCGTCTTGATTTGACATCAAATGCATATAGATGAGTTTATTTTAAACATGGAACAGTTATGTGTGTAGGATGCAGTGTTAGTTGCTTTTCCCAAAATCTTTGTGAAAAAACAGAGTCATCGAGCATTGTCTTGACAGTTTTCTTCAGAGTTATCGGCATCCTCAGTTACTCTTACGAAACTCAACCAAGTTACCATTATCACAAACCTTACTGACGCCGATCAAATTATAAAATAGATTTTCAACAAGTAGAACATCATTAATCACAGTATTTTTGTGAGTAATCATATCTTTACACATGGTCTTATCCTTCGCATTTGTCATCGAATGTGATTTTGGGTCTTTCACATTTGATTAGATCAATCAACAGTAGATCTTGGCCAGTCATGTGCCTCGAGTACTTCTATCCCTGAACTAGAAACCATGCAACCACCACCCAAAGCTTCGTTACCACGTACCTTGCAATTAGAAGCTGCAATGCCCCCACATCTTAGGGAAATATCTCTAACCAGTGTGGATGAAGTTGTGTAGTCAATTGCACAACAGCATAAGAATGCTGCTAATGATGATGATGTGCCTCTAAGCAATCTTCTATCTCTTTCTCTCATGTGCTTTACAAATTGGATGAACCAAAGGCTGCTGAGGATGTGGTGATTCCAGAAGAATAAGTCATCTTATATAAAGATGAATTGGTGGATGAAGCATTTGGTGAGACATTAATTGTTGAAGCAGTGATTGGAGAAGCCGTTGAAGAAGTTATTATTTAAGTGCTGACTAAGTTTGTTGAGACATCACCACAAGTTGTGTCAGATGCACCAACAGTCCCTCTGGAAGAAACTGTTGTGGTTGTGCAAATCAACCAAGCTGAGCCACAAATATCTATCATTGAATTTTTGTGGCAGAATCTATGAGTCAAGTTGACCAAGAAGTGTTGTTGTTAGAACAGGCAGGTCCCTCGAATAGTCAGGCTCTCGATCTAACTCTTGGTATTGCCAAAAAGTTCCCATGATCGAGCCTTCATCTCCAGATTTTGATCTTACTGGTGGAAATACTCTAGACATAATTCACGCTAGTTTGTCCTCCATTATATCAACTCTTACTATTATAAAAGAGTTCACCTGAAAATTGAGGAGACTCTGAACAGTTTCAAAGACAAGATGTTCAAGGAATTCTCTGGCTTGTCCAAGAGCATGATTGATATATTCATCGTTTGGGGCAGATCAAGAAGGTACATGTGGCTACTGCTACTTATTTTGGTGGACATATTCAGACGAACAACTTTTATTATCTGCACCAAGATTGAGGAAGTACAAGCAAATTTCAATTAGAAGATTGATGGAGTTAGCACTCAGTTGGCCGCTATGCTACCTACCTGAAAGCACCTTCGATCTGGAGTTGACAAAAATTGTGGAAGAAAAGAAATTTGAATCCTCCAGCAGTGAGACTCACAAGAGAGAACCACCTAATTAAGCGAGAGGAAAACTGAATCCTCTAGCAATCAGGCTCACAAGAGAGTATCACCGAAGCCCGATTGATAATCCGAATTGAAGAAGCCTAATGATTCTCGTAGTAAGCACTCTGGACATAAGGAGTACCAGAAGAAATAGTGCAGTGCTTAGAACAATATTTTTTGTATTTTCAGCTCAATAATTTTTGCAGAATTCAGTATTTACACGCCGAGGCCAAACTCGAAGTAGGAAATTTTATTTTATATATAGTCCAATGGATCTGGTAAATTCAGCAAATAACGTATAGTAAATTGGAATAGTTTGACAGACATAAAAATTAGAACAATCTAGAAATAATTTTCTTTTGCTCAATGTCATGAACAAGATCTAAGAATAATATTAGTCCATGAGACGGATACATATGAGAATCAATTAATGATGAGGGAGAAAAAAGAGTTGTTTATTACTTGAAAATTCTTTTATCTATATGAATAATGAATTATAATTAATGGTTCATATGTTTAGTAACATAGAATAATAAAATTAAACTCATATATATATCCCTCGATCGAGGTATAATAAAATATTTTTATCTTCGAAGGTCGACCCAACTCCACTCTTTATCTAATCCAATAAATGTGGACCATATGTTTTTGCCTACTTTATAAGTTGGTTTTAGGGGTGTGTGTGTGTGTGTGTGTTATAGATATATTGGATATTGAGTCTTGAGTGAATTTGCTATGTATTACCTGTCCAAAACACTTGTAACAGATCTTAATGTTTCCTAATTTGTATTGCTTACACTTCAATGTAGGCAGATTATTTTTCGTAATAATCAGAGCACGAAATGGCTTTTCAGAATTTTCGTAAATGTGTGTCTACTGCAAGGGGCACATCAATTGAATTCTTTGTCTGTGGCAATAAGCTGCATCTGTAGCTTGTATTTTAATTTTCTAATTGTCATATTTTACAGAAATGGAAGAAAATAGTGGCGATGAACATGCATACATTCCCCAAGTTGGAGAAAATCGAAAGCGAAAAATAGGGATGAAATTTGAATCGTTAGAAGATGCATTTTAGTTATATAACGTACCAATATGCACGAGAATCCGATTTTAGTTCGAGAATGAGCAATATCAAGAAAAGTAAGAAGACAAATGAAGTTATTTAGCTACAACATCTATTGAATTTGAGAAATCTTGAGAAGAAATTATGAGTTGTGCTAATGTAAGGTCCAAAAATCACGAATCAACTAAAGAGAAATTTTAATGCACTATTATGAAAATGGCGTGTTTGAGGGTTTAAATTATTAATTTATATGCAAAATTTAGTATGATGTTTTTCAGGTACCTGTATAATTCCGGTCACAAAGAGAAACGAGACTAGCCTATGAGCAAGGTTTAAGAATTTTAAAGCATCATACATTTATTGTGCTATTGATTATGATTTGAAAGAAGGCTGTTTTGATGTGTATCAGGAGTCTAAGCCATGTTGGAAAATAATGTACTATGCGTGTGGATGTGTTGGATCGAGTTGTGCGTGCATATGGCGAATGGAAATGGATTTGCACATGTGGTTTCTCGCTTAGTTGGTTGTTGAGCCACCCATGCGAGCAGGGCTGATCCTAACAATATTTGGGCCTGAGTCTAACTTTTAAAAAGAGACATCCGAATCATAATGTGTGTTCATATTTTTTTCGTTCTATAGCAATTTTTCAAATTAAATCGATACGTCAAAGACAATATATAAAAAAAATAAAGGAATAAAAATATCAAACAGATCACTAAAAAACAACCCGCCTAACAGTTTTAGAGCTAATAATACTAATCAAGTCTGTATAACCAAGTTGTTCAGTAATTTCTTTCTCAATCGATAACATAGCCAATTCATTCAATTTTTCTCCTGACATGGTTGATCGGAGAAAAGTTTTGATGAGCTTTATCTTTGAGAAACTTTGCTCTGCACTTGCTACTGTGACCAGGACAGTCAACAAGATTTTATAAGCAATATGGACATTTGAAAGCCGGGTAAACATTACATCCACCAAAATTTCAGTCAAAAAACGTAGATTATAGATACCACATAAAGCCCGAAGAAAGTAAAAAAACTACAATAAAAAATTAGAAGCCCAAACAAAGCAAATACAAGAAAATAGACTTACAGCTCCTCACGGGTCTTTCAATCAAACCTAGAGACGATACAAACGAATGGAGTCGATTAAGGCTTGTCTGCAGATGAATATTTGGAAAGCTTGGGGAATAAATCGATGACATGCTAAGCAAAATTCATTTAATAAATACTTGGTTTTGGGCTATCTAATAACTACTATTATATATAATAATTTTTAAAAAAAATTTTGGGCCCAAACAAAAAAAGATGAGCCTGAGTCATTGGACTCATTTGCCTCTTAATAGACACGGCCCTGCGGTGCATGCAGGCATGCCCACCCACGTGGGTTGGGCAGTGCACGCCAAAGTATCCAACGCGAAATGGTACACTTCTTTTTGTTCAAGTTTTTTCCTATAACATGCATGTAAAGGTCCAAGTGTGGTGTTGTATGCATGATGCATGAAATGTCATTGAGAACGTGGATAGTTAATCATACGTAATACATGAATGTATAAGTATTTCTTTTCATGAAAATTATTTTAACTATGAAAGAATGATGTTTATGAAAATTTATGAGACATGTTTACTCTTCTTATAAATGGCACGAGTGATTTTCAAGTATGAATATTTATGAACATGAAATGAAGAGTATGAAAACGTTATTTTGAAGTTTATGTTTACTTGTGGTGACAGTATGAGACTGGTGCACCAGGATGAGCTCTAGGGAGTCTAGGGAGGCCTTTCCAAACAAGAATGAACAGTATGCATATTAACTTCGGCTAATATGAGCTGTATCAAATGATATACTTAGGTTGCACAACTATTTACATAAACATCATGGAACTCAATGAATTTGCTCTAAGGATGTTTATCACATTTGCATTATAATTCATCACCCAAATCAGAATTCTCCGCTGCATTTTGTTGAATTCTTTGCTACATGCATTTGTCTCTACCTTTATTTAATATTTTTGTCGGTTTGTCTATTATTTTGCCGACAAGTCTCAAATAATTAATCCAACCGATATAAAATATTTAACCAGCCCTCACGTCCAATAATAAACAATGGAGCCCATAGTTTTACATTATCTAATGACCCATACACGTATCCAACACATAACGATCTGATACCATCTTGACATTGAGATATATAACAAGTACCCAAATATTTTCCGTAGAAAAAAAAAACTAATTTGAATTAGGTGGGACCATCTGGATGGAGAGACGGGTAGGATGTGACGGATGAGAATCAACGGCTGTACGTGGCAGAGAATCCACATGGGGCAGGTGCTAGGCCGCCAATAGAAAATGGGCTGGCCCAAATCGTAACCAAGAATGATAACCCAATTAAGACCAGGATTCAATTAAATGGACACATTCTCTGTACCTTGTTTAATTATTCAGACACGTGCCAGCATTAATTAAAATTTTGCTTTTCCTTTTGAAATACTTTAAAATCTAAATTAACAAAAAAAATCATTACAAGATAAATTCAATCCCATCCCCTCGTCGTAATTCTTGATTCCACCCTCAAATGGATACAAAATCCTAGCATAATAACATTTTTAAATACGCCACGAAAAAACGTTGATCGAAAAATTTGTTTATAAATGATTTTAAATCCATTCGATTGTTTAGATTAATTTATTTTGATTGAATTTTAAATCCACATATGTTAAATCATTACATTCAAGTTCAGAATATAAGAACATATATAAGATCATAGTACTTCATAGTTTCATAAATGACAAAAAGATTTACTTTCTATGATATTTAGTTCGCCTCCTCTATCGATTGACTCGCATGTGCTGCATTAACATCTCCGGTGTCTCTGCCTTCCCAATAATTTTCGTACATTAGATCATCAGTCTCAAGTTCATGTCGACATATCGGACAACGATCATGTGCATCCTAAGTATAATATCATGTTTTAAACAAAAAAAAAAACATGAATAATTATGGTGTACGTACAACAATCATGTTAGAATGCTTACCAGCCATGATTCAAGGCAGTGACTGTGAAAAGTATGGTTGCAGGGTAATTCTTGCAAAGCATCGTTCACGATGAAATTCTCTAGGCAAATGCAGCATTGTGAATCTTTATCAAACTTTTCCAACAATATTTCTTCCGTGAGGAAAGTAACTGGCAGCATTAAAATCACTTTTTTACTCGAGGGTTGTGATGATCTTCTTCTGGCTTCGGATTCGCGTCGTATCGTCTTGAATACATAATGATAGGATAGTATAAAACAGTGAGATACGTATGATTCTTGATCACAGTTGTCATGAATCGCTTTCTCGAAAATGATGTGATCGATTTTTAAATACACATGTACATATATAGAGATACTTCAATTCTTTATCAGTTTTTATGTCAGAAATATTACTTTTCATGATAAATATAGACCGCGTCAATCTGTCTCTAAATAAGAGATGGTTGGCGAACTCTTTATAGTTAATATTAGAGTGTGAAATATGTATACCTCTTGCAAACGAGCCATCATGGTGCGATGTGTTTCCGTAAGTAGTTGTCCTATGCGGATATCATCTGCTTGGCCCCTTGAAGATCGGGGGCGACGCAAGTTGGGATGCCTTAAAGAAACAGGCTCGACAACATCATCGTTCATGACAAGATTCCTTTCAAACGTATTACCTGCGTTATGCAATGTCATTGATTATACGTCTAACTTTCCTGCATTCGGTTTTGCTTTTAAGCTTTGAAAACTTTTAGCAGATAGTTTTCTGCAAGTTGGTTTTGACACAAAATTAAATAAATAATAGCAATCTGGATATAATACTTATGTAAAAAGGTAATCAATCACAAACTAAACTGGAAGAATTTTTAATCAAAATCGAACCTATCGACTTGAATTAAAAATATGTTATTCCGATCGGTAATCGAATTGATTTGAATCTTAAAAAATTAGAAAGACCGAACTAGGACATTCAAAAGTTAGAGCGTAAGAAAAAGGAGAGTGACGATTGACGACATTGGATTGTTTCAATACCTTTCTTTTATTTTTTTATGTCAACTATTAATGAAAATATAGGGTAGAATAAATTCGAGCAGAAGCTTAGACAACACCAATTAAAAACGGTAGTGCGTGTTCGAAAAAAAAATTAAAGTCCGTTTAGAAAAAAAAATATGAGTTAAACTGAATAAACTAAAATAATTTTTTTTATGAAGCAAAAACCAAATTTCCTAATTAATAAATTTCTTCAATAAAATAAGTTATCGAGTTTAACCGAAATTTTGCTCACCTCTCCTAATTATAGGCGGCGGTCTTTCTACTTCCGGCAATGGTGGCGGAGCAATGCTGCTTGGTCTTTCTACTTCCGGCAATGGTGGCGGAGCAATGCTGCTTGACAAGTTATTGTTGGAGACGACGTTATTTCCATCCTGTTGTAAAACCCTAACCCTAGCATTCCAAGATCTTGGTGAAGTGTATATTGTCTTCAATATTGTGGCAACCAAACACACCACGGAGCACAACTGCACAAGAACAAGTTATTTATTTTGGTTCTGAATGAACATGAATAAGTAAAAATGTACATTTTTAATGAGCAGAGAAAATTCATTTTTCTTTTTCAGGATAATATTTCTTATAATGCATGAAGTTTTCAGATCCCAAAAAAAATAGTTTATAGTTTTATGTATAAAACCTATAAATAAATTATATTAAAACAAAATAATAAAATTATATATTTTAGTTGTATATATATGATTGTATGCATGATCAAAATATACAGCAATATATCGTGGAATGAAAAGAAATGTTAAATAAATTAAGCGTACAAATTTGAATTCAAGACACATCATTTTTGACAAATAAATAACACATGTTTTGTGTTAGTAAAAAATAGTTGGTTTGATTATGTAAGCAATGATTTTTTATTTTTTGTTTTTTCCTAAACTACACCTATAAATAATCATCCATTCTTCATTTCAAAATCACACCAAAACACAAAATCCTCCTATCTACAATCATAAGTGCAGAAGTGAGATAAATGACTTAATGTGAAATTTTTTAAGGATTGTTTATCCTTGGAAGAAATATGATTAGTAGAGAGAAAGCGAGCACTAAATTAGAGTGTTCTGAGTGAAATACTTTGTATTCTCAATTTTTTTCTTTTTTGTTATTAAAAAAGAAGTGATCTTCTTGAGACGTATAGAGTGGACGTAGCCCAATTTTGGGGTGAACTACTATAAATATTAATGTTCATCTTATTCATTGTTGATATTACTAATGATATTTCACTGCGATGTTACCTCGTTTATTTCTTAATATTCCAATAGCTGGTATCAGAGCGAGGCTCTCAAATACTATAGAAATTCCTCGTATGCTCTATGGTAACAGCTTAGTTTGAACTTCCACATCAGAAAAGGCTTTTTAGACAGTATTAGGGAAATGATTCTTTTTTGTTAAGGCTTTGACGATTAATTCGTTGGTATCAGTTACAAAAGATAGAGGTACACACAAGCAAGATGATTAGCTTTAATGACTCTAATTATCAATTTTGGAAAAGTAAAATGAAAAATCTTCTATTAGTCACCAAGATACACCTACCGGTGTTCAACGATTCTAAACCAGATGATAAATCTCATCTGTAACAAGACACATACTCGAGCAAGTCTGTTGGTACATCCGAAAATTTGTCGATGACCATGTGTATAATCACATCTGTAACAAGATACATGCTCGTACGCTTTGGACAAAGTTGGAGACACTATATGTCTCCAAAAGTGACAACAACAAATTGTTCTACTTGAGTAAGATTGTCCAAGTTTGATAAATGTTTAATTGTATTAATTAAATCCGGTCGACATGTTTACATGTTCAAAATATGGTTTTATATTAGAATGAATAAAACTGTATTTTAAAAGTTATTCGAGACGCGATTGAGGAGGAGATCGGAGACCGTAAAGGAAAAATATTATTAATAAATAATTATTTTAATTATTTAATATATTATATATTTTAAAGGGTATTTTAAAAAATGATGACTTTTGAAATGTTTTTACGCGCCGAGTCGTATTTTAAACCAGTAATTGATTTTTGACGAAAATAGGGACTTTTTGTGAACTCGACTAATATTTTCAAAAACTTTCCTAAATGAAATATTTTACCTACACTATAATGGGACTATTATATTAAGGTTATTGGGCCTAAAATCCTACCCAAGTATTTATATCAAATTAGAGAATTTTTAAACCACAAAGCACTTCATATCACATAAGAAACCTAGGGTTTTCTCCATCAGCACACAATTACACACACCACATGTTTTTTTAAGCTATTCACGTGGATTTGAAGGAATTTTACGATGGTCTTCTCCCCCGTCCATCTGCCAACGTCCCTCGGATCAAGGATTGTTTTTCGTGCGTGAAATACGCGAAGGCATGACTTAATTTTTCATCACTCATTGTTCATACCATATTATGTTTATTTAACATTATTGCATGAAAAATATGATACACTTTCTATTATTTTTGTTTTTATGGCTTGTACATGTCAAAACTTTGATTTTTATGTTTCTAAATCCATGTTTATATTGCATAAAGGGGATGCCATGCTAGAGCAATAAGAAGGGAGGAATTTTAGAGGAATTAAGGACCCTTAGGTGCATGTTTAAAGGCTGGAAAGAAGAGGGATAAAGGATGAACAAAAATTGAGGTTTTAATAAGCTAGGGTTTTTGGCTTGGGTTTCCTAGAAGGTTGCGGCTACTAGCTATTGTAGGGTCACGTCCAGGGGTCCTAAGAGGGCCGAGTTAGGGTCCTAGATAGGCTAAGGGACGACTTATACAAGGGCTAGGGCTCAACCCGCTAGGGGTGGCCGCGCTTGGCTTGTAGGATCGGGTTTGGGGGTTGTGGGTTCTAGGCTCTTTAAGCATGGTCCAGCAGGGTCTCTAGGGTTGAGTCATGGTCCTAGGATGTTCAGCTTGGTCTGGTTGGGTCAGCCATGGGCTATAGTTGAAGGGGTTGAGGGTTTGTTCAAAGCTAGGGTTTCGAAATCAGGGTAGAAATTTCCAACAGATTCCGAGGCTTGGTAAAAGGTTTTAGTTGGCTTGATTTTGGTTGTATAGGGTATGGTTAGGTGTTAATAAGCTATGATTCAAGTTTGGTAAAGTTTCGCTAATTTTCGAGCCGATTGGCTTAAAACCGGGACATACGTTTAAGTTGTAAATGGAATTGAGAAATCAGTCAAAGAGCATGAGTTTATGTCTAAAAAATATTTATATGTGTATTTTAAGGTGTTATGTTAAGTTTGGATGGATTTGGGTTGTTTTAAGGTGCATGGGTAATTTGGAAAAGTTAGGGTCAGGAGCAAGACGGTAATTTTACAACTGAAAAATATTAGACTGGCAGTGCCCTGAACACTGTAATGAATGATGAAAAAAATTATTTCGAATTTTTATCGGATTTTATGATGACAAATAATAATACTAAAAGATGTATTGCATTTTTGGTTTAAAAGAAAAATACATTATTGCATGTATTTTTATGAAGTGGTGGAAACGAGCAACAATGTTTTGAAAGAACTGATTTAATTGTGACGATAAAGAAATGAGGATTCATGAGAGAAAAGGTCCCAGAGGAAGCTCGTTTATGGGAGAAGACCCTAGAAAGAGCCAGGCGATCGAATTTTATCGAAATGATATGATGATATGTATGGCTAAGGCTCAATTGACGAGTGCGAGTGTCACTTATGTTCCCGTCATTTGTAGGCCAAGGCACATAACGGAAAATGGTTAATGTTGCCTCGCCGCCTGGTACCATGGTTACAGTTGAGATTGATCAATTGACCGAATGATGAAAGGATGGTCACATTTAATGAATGGAATTCACCTTAAAGGAAATATATATGTTTATGTTTATGATGAAAGGAAAAGGATACGATTAAAGGAACAAGGTTTAAAGTTTATGCATATTCATGAAAAGCTATTTTTATTAAAAGTATTTTCACCGTTGCGTGTAAATGTATTTGTATTACTTGCTATCATGGTTAAGGTCTGCTGAGTCATTAGACTTACTATGTGTGATCGATGTAGTTGAGCATGATTTTGATGATGTTGGAGGACTTGATGGTTGAATTAGCTAGACTAATGATGTACATAACCCGAGAATCTTTGCTAGTTTTCCACATTAGTATGATTTTAAAAGATTTTATGAATTGTATACTTTTGTATGTTTTGAGAGAATTTAAGATGCTTATACTTTATTTTGAAAAATACTAGCTTTAAGTTGGTTGGACGATTTACAATTTTATGTTTTGCACTGAGTTCTTTGGATTTTCAAATAATTGGTTGGCTGGTTTATTTTAAATGTCAAATATATATATATATATATATATATATATATATATATATATATATATATATATATATATATATATATATATATAATATGTACTTATAGCTCGACCGAAAGCTTAAAGAAGGAAAAAAATTCTTGTATATTTTTAAGATAAAAGGAGTAGCAGACGTTTCAAATTGGTCACAAGTTTTACAATACCTATATCAAAATGCCTATAAGAAGTCATGATGCCGTATTTTAGGAGAATGAATTTTTGGAGAATGTGGGAAAGAATAATTTTGTATCCGAACAAAATCTGGAATGGTGGCCTTCAATGGTAAATCCACAAGCGGTTGAAGGTGAAGAATTACAGAACGATCATAGGATGATTATGAGGTCAATGTTCATAGTGAATCACCAGCCAAAGTTTCTCGTGGTACCACGATCACATCTTCTGGAAGAGAAGTGTGACCTTCAACCAAATATTCAACAAATGAATATATCATGCTAACAGACTGGGGAGAACCAGAGAGTTTCGAGGAAGCTTTACCAGTTAACACAAGGATAATTGGATGGAGGCCATGCAAGATGAAATGCAATCATTGCATGAAAATGTTACATTTGTGCTGGTGAAGTTTCCAAAAGACAAGAAAACTTTGAAGAATAAATTGGTTTTAGATTGAAGCAACGCAGTAGTCAATCAAGATTCAAATCTAGGATTGTCTTCAAATGTTTCGGGAAGAAACATGGGGTCGACTTTGACGAAATATTTTCATGTGGTAAAAATTACATCCATTCGGATTGTGCTAGGGTTAGCAGCTGAGTTTGATATGGACATGGAACAAATGGATGTCAAGAACATATTCTTTCACGGGGATTTGGAGGAAGAAATCTACATGGAGCAACCAGAGGGGTTTGCAGAAAAGGGAAAAATGACCTCATGTGCAGATTGAAGAAGAGTTTTTGCGATCTAAAACAAGCACCAAGACAATGGTGTAAGAAGTTTGAATCAGTGATAATTAATAGAGATTCAAGAAAATCAATGTAAACCATTGTGTGTTTGTCAAAAATACCTCTGATGATGATTTGATGGTGTTTCTGCTTTATGTAGATGACATATTGATTGTTGGAAAAGATGCTTCTGAAATCATAGGCTTAAAGAAGCAACTAAGTAAGTTTTTTCTATGAAAGACTTGGGGCCAGCAAAAAGAATTATTGGCATTGAAATCCATCAAGACATGTATGCTAATAAGACCTGATTGTCGCAGGAGAAATATATTGAGGAGTTACTTCAGAGGTTTAACATGGACCAGGCCAAGCTGTTGGTTGTCCTCTTTCCAACTACTTCAAGTTGAACTCAAAGTAAAGTCCTACTATCGAGGATGAGAAAGAAGAAATGAAAATTGCACCATATGCTTCAACGGTTGGAATTCTGATGTATGACTTGGTATATACTCGGACAGATTTAGCTCATTTTGTAGGTGTAGTGAGTAGATTCCTTTCAAAACCAGGAAATGATCATTAGGCTGTAGTAAAATGGATATTCAGATATCTACGAGGAACCTCTAAACATAGATTGAGTTTTGGAGGATCCAAACTTGAGCTTGTAGGCTACACTTATGTAGATATAGTAAGAGATGTTGAATCCCGAAAATCTACATCAGGATACCTGATTACATTTGTATGGAGAGTTGTGTCAAGTCAGTCAAAGTTGTAAAAGTTTGTAACATTTTCAACCACTGAACGGAGTTCATTGCAGCAACTGAGGCGTGTGAGGAGGTGTTATGGATGAAAGGGTTTTTGGAGGAATTAAGTTTTGTGCAAGATCTATACATGTTGTTTTGTGACAATCAGATTGCAATTCATCTTGGAAAAAATCAGTCATTACATTCAAGATCAAAGCATATTGATGTTTGCTATCATTGGATACGAGATGTATTGGAGAAAAGTTGTTAAAGGTCGAGAAGGTTCACACATATAAAAATGGATATGATATGATGACCAAGACTTTGCCGAAATGGAAGTTGGAATGTTGTAGAGTTGTTGCAGGTCTTTTTGAATTCACAAAATGTGCTTGACAGGGAGAATTGTTAAATCAAATGAAACCAACAAATCTGAATTCAATGCACATCATTTTTTACAAATAATTAACACATGTTTCGTGTTAGTCAAAAATAGTTTATTTGATTATGTAAGCAATGATGTTTTATTTTTTGTTTTGTTGATATCTAAACTTCACATATAAATATTCATACATTCTTCATTTCAAATCATACCAAAACACAAAATCTTCTCATTTGAAATCATAAATGTAGAAGTGAGATAAATGATTTAGTATGAGATTTCTTAAGATTTGTTTATCCTTGGAAGGAATATGGAGAGAAAGTGAGTGTAAAAATCGGAGTATTCTGGGTTAAATTCTTTATATTTTCAATTTTCTTGTCTTCTTTGTTATTAATAAAGAAGTTATCTCCTTGAGAGGTTTTGAGTGGGCGTACCTCAATCTTGGGGCGAACCATTATAAATATTGATGTTTATCTTATTCATTATTGATATTATTTTTTATGTTGTGCTGTGATGTTATCTCGTTTATCAACAAGAAAAACAAAAAATGAATACAGCCTCTTTACCTTTTTTAAAAAAAAAAAATTGTATCGAATAATTGATAAAGCAAACTTGAATTGGAACATAAAACAAATATATAGATATCCCACAGATCTGATTTCAGAAACCCCACCACATAATAAAATTAAAATCAAAAATTAAGAAAGAGAGAGGAAGGAAGGAACTCGAACCGATTTCTTGAGAAAAGTTGAAGCAGAAGAAGAGTGACGTTGAAGGAAAGATCCAACGGCTGAAAATGACTCTTTAAACATGATATGTTTCGTTTCCACTGAGTTCCCCAAATCTTGCATCCTCGTATTTTGTTCCGCCTCACTCGCCATCTCCTGCCGATTCTCAAAACTTTGCCCAGCTGCCTAACAATCTGAAGTGGTGGAAATTGAACCACAATCTCTTGCTATTATAAACAAGAGGAAACCAAAAATTTAATTAGCTTTCCTTGTAAAAAAATTTCTAATTGGATTTTGTAAATGTCTATAATTTTGAAAGATCTTTACGCGACGAATCTGTCTTTCGAGTATTTGATTCTATATTATTAATACAGATTTTCGACTATATTTCACCTTAAATTTTTTTTATTATATTGGTCAAAAGTTTGTCGCATATTATTTACTACATATCGAAGACATAAATGTTGTGCGCATCATATGATACAATCCATATATCTTAATTTACTACGCGTTCGTTGTATTAATAAAATTAATAATATATATATACGCGTAAAAATCTACATTCTAGATCTATCATCATAATTTCAAAAAACAAAAAACGAAGTTATTTTGCTAAATTCTGATGAAGATTAACCAAATTAAAGAGATTTAATTTATATTTGATTTTTTCCATTTTCTGTAAATTCACGCAAGAAGTTTTGTTCATTGTCCAAGTATAGCTAGATTGCTCAAGAAGTTTCCACACAATATTCTAGCTAATTTTACACGAGTCTAGTAGAATAATCAACTCTCTTCAACACGTTCTTGGTCATTACACGAGCCTAGGATAGTTCAGTCTTTCTCTCGACATGTCTTTTTCTCAACTACTCTACAACATTCCACTACCTCACGAGAATTTGAGAGCACTCAAAAAGGTTTTGAATAGCGCCAAAGCAGTATAATTTTAATATTTTAAACTGTATGAAAGCTCAAGCGTCAAGTTTCAATTATTCTTTTAGCAGAGGAAATTATTGCGCTCAATGATCTTCTTCTCGATAATTACATTAATCGTAATCATGATAATTATCAAACTTGTGATTTTAGCTCTCATGTCAATCGTAAGACCGAGTACTTGTCATTTTATTAAAAGTTAAGGCCGATGGTAACAGTACAACTTTAATCTTTTAAACTGTACATGAGTCCAATCATCATATTTCAATTGCTCTTCTACCCCAACAATATCAATATGATAATAATATAAAGAAAAATATTTTATAAAACAAGAAATCACGGTAACGGATCAAAACGATTGTTTCCGTTGGATCTTGCTCAATTATTATAGACCAACAATCAAATAAAATATGCCTTGTTTAAATGAAACATAGGGTGATCAAATTTTTTAATTAACCGCTCGAACCTCCCGAACAGAATTGTACCGTACTATTTTTCCTAATATTTTATAAAATCGCGATTAAAATAATAACCATAAACCGCACCGCATACGCGGTTCGGTTATTTTTTTTGCTAAAAACCGCACTGTCTAAATGCTTGCCATAATATTGGCCTAGTATTATATTAATTTATAAGTAACATATTCAATTAAAAAAGTCGTCATTCATTATATCTCATTTCTTTTCAAAATTATTAATCATACAAAGAAAACTTATATTCTTCTTAATTATTTTTCGTATTAGTCTTTAATTAAAATATTCATTTCTTTTACTACAATATTTTGTTTGAAGTTTGAAACAAAAAAAAAATGATAAAGTAGTGTAAATATAATTTTTGTTGTTAGTCTGTTGCGTTGTTAAATTATTAACTTAGTTTTGAATCTTGATTATTGTTTTATCTTGTTTTATCTTTGTATGATTTGAACTATATTTTATATTTGAAGACGCTACATTGTTGACGTTTTCAAATAAATTAGAATATATGTTCTAATATTTTTCACTAAAAAACCGTAAACTGACCGTAACCACTCTAAACCGTAAGACTAACATCTAAAACATCGGTTATTTAATGCTAAAAGACGTGTTTAATGACATGAATAAATCATCTTAATGCATTTTTCATGAAAAGACCAACAATGACTAAATTTGTGGTGATTAATATATTGGAGTATTGAAAGAGCGAAATCAATTATCTGAAACCCCATAATAGGTACTTTGTATGTCAAAATGAGTATTTACGCTTATTCAATGTTAAGAAACAATATTTTTTCAAAATTATATTTTAAATGGAGAAGACATATGTAATTTTTGTGGCTAAAATAATGTATTTGTTTAAATAATAAAAGGGTAAAAATGTCAACGTGGGTTCGTAGGGAGTTAAAACTACAGTTGTAGGATTGTCAGGTACTAATTCTAAAAAATTGTGGTTATGTACTGAATCTTAATTCAAACACTGACATCTATATTTTTCACAAATTTAACGTTAAGTAGTCCAGGTAGTCAAGTAGAATTTTGTGTATGAATATTGTTTATGTTACAA
This sequence comes from Primulina eburnea, assembly GCF_022965805.1. NCBI lineage: Eukaryota > Viridiplantae > Streptophyta > Magnoliopsida > Lamiales > Gesneriaceae > Primulina > Primulina eburnea. Next base: position 37,461,295 of record NC_133104.1, on the reverse strand, counting down.
GAAAAATTTTACGGTAAAAAAATAAAATCTCAAACTCACAAAATTTATCAAACTACGCACTTTATATAAAAAATTCTCTACTCAATTGTGATTTCCTTCACAAATTGAGAGACCTATTTATAGAATTTCTTTGAAAATAATCCAAAAATAAATATATCATTACATATATCATCACACACTAATTTTCAATATTTACGACTATTATTTTTCAACATCCAAATATATCAACTATTATTTTTCAACACAATTATTATTTTTCAACAGTTTAGTGGTTTAATTTGTTTTCCTTTCCATGTGACGTTTCATGTGTGCCACAATCAAAATACGTCATCCCAATTACGTTGATGATGCCTTTCTTTGGTGACATATAGCAACATGCCAATAAAAGAATAGTGATATCAAAGTCTTCGTCAAGTAATTGAGTCAAGATTTAATTACATATTTTATTTCTTCCCAAAAATTTTTAGGATAAAATATTTTTAATATGTATTAATTCAGTGTGTTTTGGAAAATAATAATAATAATAATAATAATAGCTTGGTCAACAATTTTTTAATAATTTATATAGAAATAATAAAATAATTGATGCCGATTCAATTAATTATTAAACCATCATGGTAACCTAAGGCTTAACTAAATTTTTCTGGTGAGCTCCTTGAATTTGCAGACACGGATTGAATTATATGTTTCTTTCAAAAATTCTTATAAGTTCAGTCTGGAATGCAAGTATTCAAATTTTTCGCGGCTGAGTGAATTGGATTGATATTTTGGGTTCTACACAGACAAAAATTGGTTAGGAGGCGCCAGAAAGTTTTCCGACGTGACTCTTCTGATGCTTAAGTCAGTATGTATAACAAATTTAAGAGTGAGATATAATAGTGTTAAGCGAGTAAGAAAGTGTGAGTGTGTAAAATCGTATACTAATACCTGATATTATAGAGGCATGAGTGATTGCCTACTTTATGATAGTAGAATTCTTTGAGATAAGAGACATCATATAGTGGGACTCCCTGACTACAAGAGCTAAGACTCTTTATGACGGCTAAAACTGTTGTCTTGTCTCAATGAATTTTGATAAAATCTCGTATTTATCGGGATCTCTTATCAACGAAAATGTCTTCACATTCCTACTTGCATTAGAGCTCGGATTTCGATGTCTCTTTGGTGGGCTCGGACTTCTAGTAAATAGGGCTGAGGAGATTGACCTTATTAAAGATTCATTGACTCAAACATATGTGTTCGGACGTCTTACTATATGGTTAAGCTCGATTGCTGGGACCCTTGATCAACAATAAGGTATGAGCTTTAAAGGATTAAGGCAAATTTTGAAATGAGATTAGATCCGTCTAAATGTGTCAATTTTAGAGATATCAAAATATACAACAAAAGTGTTTTTCCTTTTGTGCTCGAGAGGATCCCACGAAGACTATCTTCGGGCTGAACAACTCAACAATACTTTTTAACTTGCTTGCAACACGCATGATCCGTTGGACTATATAAGATTTCGTGGAACTTTCCCATTTTAATTTGATTCTCAAACTTTTGACTAATTTTTTTTACTTAAAAAAATTTTAATATTTTATTGCAAGATTATACTCAATTTCACAATTTATAAATTCTTAGTTTTTTTAAAAAAAAAAAATTCACGCAAAAATTTTAGAAACGTTTTAACTAATATATATTCAATATCATAAAATAATCAAATTGAAAGAAGTAAGCTGCATAAGACACGATTATAAAAATTTAAACTAATTTAATTATTTAAATTAACATCATCTAGACGAACAATAATTAATTCCTTCATGAAAATTCTCCATGTCATCGATCGATCAATTTCGTCCAGCTTCTCGACTTTCTATTAATAATACAAAGACTATAAAGACTTGACTTTAGTATTTGTTCATCTTTTCATATATATACATATAATTGTATATGCTCGTATACGCACCGATGATGTAACACTCGTATGTTGGATGTGCAATGTTTCTATATTTTAACACATCCAATATATAAGTGTCATCTCATGGCGCACACATAAATGTGCATGATGAGTGTGCAATATATATATATATATATATATATATATATATATATATATATATATATATATATATATATATATATATATATCCTTCCCATCCATCTAAAACGGAAGATTATATTGTAGCACAATAAATTAAGCTTTGAAATTGCAGAGATGGAGGAAGTAGTGGTGGACACAACCCTTACTATGGACGTCAATGTTAACACCTCTAGTGAAAGCCTGGTACGTCTGATATTTTCAGATTTTAAATTCTTTTGCTAATAAATAATATAGAAAGATTTATGTATTACTTCATGAGAACAAAATTTAATTTTGTTTTAATTCAATGAATTGTTTCTTTTTTATTTCTAATTTTTTCGTATATATGTGCATCGGATATTGCAGACTTGACGCCGTATAATTCTAACGTGTCTAGTGCAATATCATCACTCCGATAAATGAAGTTTAAAAGTTTAAAAAAAAAATTATTGGACGTGTCTAGTGCAATATCATCACTCCGACACTAAATTTCGAATGCTCGAAGAATCAAACGTGGATTCCAAATCATTATTTTTATTTTTATTTTTATATTTATATGTGTGTGTGTGTGTGTGTGTGTGAAAATTGAAATTCAATATGCAGCCTGATTTGATCGAGAAGCTGGATGAAATAAAAGCTGAGAACAAGAGACTGAAGGTCATGCTGACAGATGTTGGTAAAAATTACATTAGCCTGATGCAGAAATGCTCTGAGAATGAAATCTCGAGAATATCAAAGAGAAGCGTCCACGACGGCGACTTTGAAAACCTCGGAAATAATCCAAGATTTTATGATGATATATTGTCACCAGACAGGCCAAAAGATGTAATAGAATCAAATGTTTCAACAGTTTATGTAAGGATCGATCCATCGGATATGAGCCTGGTAAGTTAGTTAGCACCTAGTTAGAGCTTGATTTCAACGAATTATAATTCTCATAGATTATTACTTCATAATATCATAAATCGAGTACAATGTCTTTGGAAACATTGCAGATAGTGAAGGACGGATATCACTGGAGAAAGTATGGCCAGAAGGTCACCAAAGATAATCCATCCCCTAGAGCTTACTACAAGTGTTCTTTCGCCCCAACTTGCCCTGTGAAAAAGAAGGTTAAAATTGTGTGTTTGTCACGCTTCGAAATCACTAATCATATTAGTTCTTTTCGTCAGACATGTCAGTAATGTTCAATGTCGTATGAGCAATTGTACGTACCTAGTCACCTATGAAATAACTCGTTCTCCTAATTGTGTGTGTGCGTGTAGGTGCAGAGAAGCCCCAATGATCCATCCCTTTTACTAGTCACGTATGAAGGTCAGCACAACCACCCTGACTGCGGCCACCACCACCACTTTCCTTCCAGGGCCGAGATCCCAGTTACGTCACCATCAGTACTAGCCGGAGCTTGGTTGTCTGACTCGTTCTCTGCAACGTGTGGGGGCCCTACGACAATTCTTGAATCTGCAGATACTAAAGTATGCACCAAAACTCATTGTGCGACTGCAAGTCATGATCATTATCAGAACATCGATCTTCAACAGTTTTTCGTTCAACAAATGGCTGCATCCTTGACAAGAAACCCCAGCTTCAGAGCTGCCATTGCTGCGGCGGTGACAGGAAGAATACTAGAGGATATATAACAAAACACAGAAAAATGATGGACAAATAATCAAACTAAAGGGACCAATTTTCTGCATTAATGAATGCCTCAAAAGCATGTTGCGTATATATGTTTGTATCCTCTGTTTAATCCATTTTGTGCTTCGTCACAACTGGTTTATTATAGGTGTCATGATTTGGAGCTACAGAGTAATTAGAGGTATATCAAAATTACAGTACCGAGAAATTTACTACTGATAAAGATACCGAATTTTGTCGGTATAACCGAAATATAATATTTTTATGCATAGTTTGGTATATGGGATAAGAGAAGGATTGATAAATAATCCTCTTTATCTCATGTTTGGTACTTTTTTAAAATGCCCGTAATATTATCATGGGCCCTTGATAAATAATTTTTTATAAGGATAAAATGTCACTTCTATGAAGTGCCATAATTTTAATTTAATGATAAAATACACTACAAATGACTTAATTACCTTCAATTTATAAATGATTTTTATAAATCTATGCTACTAGGTAGAAATTAAAATCAAACAAATATTTTTATTATTTTAATATATTATATAATATGATAAATATATAAATGAATTCGAGATAATTATATATATAATTTTTATAAATCTTAATAAAATTATTAGTATCACCCGATTAACCTTAAAAATTGATATTTGACTTAACTCACAAAATCAAGGGCTCAATTATCATATTATATAATATATAAAATTAGGTAAAATTAAATAAATCATGCAAGCACTATCAGCGTATTAACAGATAAAAAAATATGAACTCAAGCAACAACTTTGAAATTATAAGATTTATTATGATAAGGTTAATTTTGTCATTACAATCTAATATACAAATTTAGTCACTCTTATTAAAATCATACCAAAAATTAAATATAATATCATACATCTTATTTATCTTTAACTTATCATTATATTATATATCACATGTTTATCCTATCATGTTTACCGAACTATGCCTTAGATGATTAAATTATAAATAAAACAAAATAAACATATTTTTCGGTCTTGTTCTTCTACTTGAATATAATTTTGTCCTAAGTTGATGTAATCATATTGAAATGATTTGTTTATTTTTTTCCCAGAATTAAGTGTCGATATGAATGATATAATATCGTATTGAAATTTCGGTGTATCAGTATTCTACATATACCATACCGAAATCTGGATACAATATCAATATAATTTCTCACATATCGAAAATTTTCATATGATACTAAGTATTGACAGAAATTTTTGATGTACGGTACCGAACCATCCGTATTAATTTTAACTCACTTGAATAAAAACATAATGCTTTCACGTGCCACTCGATGATTTTGCCCCTTCACCCGGATTTATTCGGGTATGATCCCTAGTAAGAGAGATTATCGGAGAAAAATAAGGTAGCTGCTTGTGTTGTGTGTTGGGGAAGGCCGGATGGGGTTGGAATATATAGAATCCTTTCTTCACATTTTACCTCAATTGTGAGCCTCCTCTTGCATTCCACCCCACCGGGTAAATTCAACTCTCAAGGCCACGCCTTCAATTCTGATTGTAGAGGTATCGGAAATCCAGTCAAAGAGAACCACTTGTGGGGGAAATATATGGGCAAAAATTTGTGTGAGATAGGTATCGGAAATCCAGTCAAAGAGAACCACTGTTGGGGGAAATATATGGGCAAAAATTTGTGTGAGACGGTCTCACGGGTCGTATTTGTGAGACGAATCTATTATTTGGATCATCCATTAAAAAGTATTATTTTTTATGCTAGGAGTATTACTTTTTATTGTGAATATCGGTAGGGTTGACCCGTTTACAGATTAAGATCCGTGAGACGGTCTTACATGAGACCCACTCAAATATATGTCATTGAATAGTTGAGCTTAGGCATTTCAATTTTTTATATTGAATTTAAATTTCTGGTGTCCGCGACACACACACACACACACACTAGAAGATATGCACGTTCGTTGGAATATACATGAATTATATGAGGAGAACAATTCTCATCTTATTCTCATTATATTTTATTTTCCAACAATTAATCCAATCTAGGATACCCCAATAAAGTTCAGATTTTATTTTGCTGGAGTTCTTGAAAACTAATATAATTATAGTTGTTTTAGAATTGATATACATATAAGTATATATTTGTTGGAACATTTTATGTTTGCAATCTTGATTTTGATGTTAACAAAACTTGTTATTGTGTTTCTAACATATTTACTCAAGTGTGCAGTGATTAAAACAGGCAAGTTTCGGTATTCTGATGATATCTCTAAACTGGATGATTCAAATGACAATCCGCCAATTGAACTGATTAGAAAACTCAATTTGAAACAAGTAGTATTTCACGTCAGTTGAGAAAATTCGGATGTTATCAAGGTCTAACCGATCGCTGAATTACCGAACTGATTGCACGAAAACAGCAATCAGTTGGGTATGAGCAGTTACGGTATTTTGGTCATATCTCTCAGCTCGGATATTGGAATGAAGCGATTCAGTGTGCGTTGGAAAGATAAGACGATGATCTACAAATCATCTTCAGAAATCAAAGTCCGAATCGAAGCTTAAGATGCTAATAAATGACGATGAATTTATTGGTTCTGCACAAACTGAAATCAGCTAAGCTGATGATCGGGAAAATTCCAGCAAGACGGATTTGACCGTTGCAATTTCAGAAACAGTACAGAAACTTTACAAACAGTCGTATTCTTTTGTCTAACGTATATATCATTGTTGGGGCTTATAAATACAACCTCTTGAAAATCAAACAAGAGCTTTTGAAGAGGATTCAAAGTATTGGCAGTTAGCATGAAGAAATCAGTTAGTTGAAAGCACAATCCCTTGTGTGAGGATACATTTGAGATGTACACCGTAAAGGAAAATTTCCTCACACACCATCACTCACACATATACAATAGAGTTGAATTTTAAAGATTAGTTGAGTGAGTCTTGCACAAAGACAATAAACTTGTGTATGTAGTCTTTGCATATGAGACATTAAACAATATGCTGATTGTGAGGTACTGCCTACAATCTTGAGAACTAGGAGTTCAGTTAGGCAGTAGTGTAAGTCGTAAGCTTAGTGGGTTTGTACAAAGAGTTGTATAAATCAAAGTCTTCTAGTGAATCCTTCCCAAGGGAAATATTGGGTGACGTATGAGCATTTGAAGTCTCCGAACATCCATAAACAAATTCGTGTCTATTTTTTATTGCACTTACTTACCATTTCTATTATTTTAAGGATGCATTGTTGAAGCAATTTATGTATTCTTCAAATACCAAAATATTGCATACCAAGTATTTGATAAAATGCTTCAACCAAAATATTTTTACTCATTCAACTTGCATATATTTTTAATTATTTACAATATATTTAATCGATTTCTACGAAGGATTATTTCGAGTGTTTTCCGCTTAATTTCATATCAAACTTGATTTAATTCAGCGGTGTTCAATATTTCAAGAACCGAGCTATTGTAGCTCAATGATTACCTCCTAACCGATCCTGTCGATATTGTCACATTATTTTGTCTAAATATAATAATATTTATTAATGTGATCCATAATCAAAACTACATTCTTACTATCACTCTGACACCTATTTTAATATCGCAGTCTTAAAATTGTAAAAATAACATACTCATACTATGAGTATTCAAAGTAATAAAACAAATAACATATATATCAATTAAATTGTTTTTAAAACAAACATAATTTCGAAATTTCTCATGTTATATTTCGAAGTTATAAATTCTATACATAAATTGCGTTCTTGAAAAAATAGTTACAAATTCTATTCATCGATGGAAATTTAACATGACATAAAACATGAAGATAATTGTAATATTTTTTTAAAACATGAAGATAATTGTAATATTTTTTTAAAAAAATATTTTTCGGGCAAAAATATATTTAAAAAACATAAGAAAATTTTAAAAATCTTATAAATCATTTTAAGTAACTGTAGATGTAAGACTTATTTTTCCACATAAAAATGATTTGAATTCATTCTTATTCCGCATTTTCTATCACTTTCATGTATATAAAAATAATTATTACACATTAAAAGCAATTAAAACTCATTTTGATTCATTTGAAGTGTTCTTTTATGACACCAATCAATTATTTGTGTTGGTCATGCATAGGATTTTACAGTTTGGCCCATTGACAACCACGCCAGTGCAATCCTCATTGCGTTCACCATTAGCTTAGTATATGACTTTGAATGCTAGATCATAATTATAAGAAATAAAAGTCATGTCTTGGGTACGAATATAACTTTTGACCTGAAGATCAAGAAACGTTTGAACTAAAAGATTAATTTTTCACTATCATTCAATTTTGTTGGGTTAAGCGTACATGTGTGAGAGTAGTACTAGGATGGTGAACTACTGGGAAGTTCTTGTGCTTTAAGATGTTGACATTGTATAGCTTATTTTAAATTTCATTAAAGATATAGTTTTTTTTGAAAAAAAAATGAAGTGTAAATTTCATTCCATAAATAAAATTTCATTTGTTAAGAAATTATTATTACCCAAAAGTTTTGGTGATCAATAAAATCAAGACAGCACTTCACTGTTTCAAGAAACAGCAGCATATTTTCTGTGTAACAAGTATCAGCTCAACCGCCCAGCTTCGCAACCGGACTGCTTCTCAACCAGTTAAAGCTAAAAGAGTTTAACCACTTAAACAAAGGATAAACCGAGTAATACTAAAGAAGCTTGACCGCTTGAAGTACAGACCGCTGATAATTCAACCGCTTGAAGTAAAAGAAGCTCGACCTTTGATGAACTTCCCAAACCAGCTGATTCGAAGATATTAGTAAATAGGGCTATTTATTGTCTACTTAATGAAAGACATCTCTGACCGGTTCAGGACATTCAATAGTTTGCACCGCTTCAAAGATAACTAGTTCCTTCATCAGTCCCGAGAATGATCTGCATTTATATCACTATCCCAGAAAGGAAAGATCATTTATCTTACAAAGGTCTGAGGATAAAAACAGTTGTCGTAAACGGCAACTCTGAAGCAACTCTTCAAAGAACGAGACTCAAGGCAATTCTAGCAAAAAGAACATTTAATGTGGTTGCAGATGATAGTGACACAACATCTCTCTGCTACAAGTTAACGTTACTCATCCCTTCCGACCGTTGGAACGATCGCCTATATTAATAGAGAAAGAAGTATGCAAGACAACAATGCGATACATTATCAAACTCAAAACAGTGAAATCATTACGAGCTTGCATACCTTAAAGATTCAGAGCGCGCTCAAAAGTTTACATACTTCATCGCTCATCAGCACGCACTGAACAGAAAAGATATCTGATCATCCAAGGATCATCTTCGTGCTACCAAAATCAAATTGTTTATTTAAATAAGTAATCTTTTGGTTATTTGATTAAGTTGTGGTGTCTGGTGAACTGAATTTTCTTAAAATCCAGAATTGTAAAGTGATCGCCAAAAGTTCCAAAACAGCCAGTGTGATAAGTCCTGATTGGAGTTGGCTATTGCAAAGAGTTTTTGTAAAGTCAAACTCTTTTAGTGAAATCCTTCCTGAAAAAGAAGAAGGGGTGAAGTAGGAGTTTTCATCTGCGAACATCCATAAAAACCTTGTGTTTTTACTTCCTGCAAGCACTTATTTTCTATAGATTTTGTTGATTAGTTCGCCAACGGAGAAATCTTGAACCGTTTTCTACACTTTACAGTGGTTCATATTTCTAACAAGTTTGAAAAGAATTTTCAACCGCCTCAAAACGGTTGAAAACCAATTTTAAAAGCAAAACTTTGAAATAGATCATTCTCTTCCCGATCCCAATATCATTTTTCTTCAATTGATTGTAAAATTAATACCTAGGAAAAAAAGACATGTATTGATTAATACTATTTAACGAAGACAGGGACATACATATAAATTCACACAATTTTATTAGAGTTTTCAAATTTATTATTCGTGTATTATTTACGTTATTCATGGAAGTAACTTTACTCAAGTTAAAAATAAAAATTGCACAAAAACTCCTATGTGACTGTTTCACGAGTCAATTTTTTGAAACATGTGTCTTATCCACCCATATCATGAAAAAAATTGTTTTTCACTCTGGAAATAGATTAGATCGACCCATCTCATGGATATATATCCATGAGAATAGCTTACAAAAGACCTGCTCAAAAATTGAAGATTCATAAAATTTTGAACAAGAATGTATACTTATTTTCATTCTATTTATTTTAAATTTATTAATTAATGAAAAAAGAAATAAAACAATGGGACATCAAAAAAATAAAGATAAGAGTAAATAAATCAAACAAAAAAAGGAAAAAAAAAAAAAAAAAAGAGAGAAATCAGACAAAAATAATTATTTTTAAAATAAGGATATAATTCATTTTTAAAAAATGAAGTGCGAATTTTATTATTCTTTTATTTATTTTAAATTATATTAAATATATTTTTTCTCCAAAAAATAAATAGAGTATAAATTCCATTTCAAAATATTTTGGTTATAATAGAGATAATGATAGAGATTGTAATTCATGGATGCAATGGTCAGAGTCATATGATTAAAATTATTTTGGTTGTTATAATTTATTTCCCTTTATATTCAGGGTTAACTGACGCCAGTTTAAGGGTGGCCAGGCATATCGAGGAAAGTAAGCCCAGCTTCAATTTGCAGCAATGTTAAAGTGTGGTCAGTACAAACTAATTATTAATTTCACACGAATTAAGATAGAGTGAGATGAATAGGCCGCATTAGAAACTTTCCACAGCATATATATATCATCTTCTGATGATAACAATCCTAAGGTTATGATTAGAAAGAAAATCTTCAAATTGCCAGACAGTGGCAGATACTGGTAGATGAGATCCTACTTATGTGGACAGTACCCTCATTTCATTTCAACGGGTAAGATCTTGTCACATATACAATTTCAAAAAAAAAAATGGGTCCTATATATAAATGAGCAAATTTTGGTCATCCATCTTATCATGGAGCCAATGCCCATATAGGTAGCATGAAATAAACCGCAAATACTCGTGGCTCAGAACACTATTGTGTGATACAGGTGTTGCAGACTAATTGAAGATTATAACAGTCAAATTGAATGCCATCTTCCACTTAGAAATATCGTTAATCATCAAAGGGGTAGTCCTGCCAGGGAACAACTTATCAAGCCAATTGAGTTAGTACTCAGTTTCATGAAACAAACATCATAGCCGGGTTCAATCCCAGAAAGAAAGACTCTGACTCCACCAAAAAACAGGCTTATACTTGTTACAGGACCCATGAATGAGGAAACACTAAAACCATCATCTTGCCATTTGAGGGATGAAAAATACAGAAGTTGCATGAGAATTTCAATGCTTCAATGTTTACAATAATGTTCAAAATGGAAAAGAGCTTTCTTTATTTTAAATTAGAAAAGCTGAAAGAAATGAGCTCACATGTGGCTTAAGATATGTTCCCAAAACATAGACAAACTTGTACAGATTCTCAAAATATGTCTTGCATTCTTCAGACTTCCCTGAGAATGTAATCAGTCAACAAAGATCCATGGAAAGCATATAAAATGCATCCGCAGCTAATAAATACGCCACTACCATAAACATTCGAATTAACATCATTTCTTCTGCTGGAACTCTTTCCGGTTGAAATCAAAATCATGCATAACGTCTTTAAAAAAAAAAGTAATGCATAATTGAGTCAGAGTCCAACCTTCATTGAGCAGCCGATACAGGGTAACCACATCAGTGCCAGCGCAGAATGCCCTCTCACCACCCTTTAAGAAAAGCAAAGAACTCAGCCAATTGAGAGAAAGCTATAAGAAGAGGGAGATATATACCGTCCATTCAGTAACCTTCATCATGACAAATCCTATTTCTGAATTTTCCTCCCAGGACTCGTATAATCTATTCAATCGAGCAGCCTAAATGATAGGCATGAGAAATATCAAAACAAGCCCAAAAGGTTAAAACATAACATCTAAAGGACGGAATCAGTCGCGCCAGCATAATGCCTCATTCCTTAAATACTTACATGAAACCACCAAATCTTATAGTTGGAGCATGGAGCATAAAACAATAAAATAAAGTCACCAGCAAAACTCAAGAACAATGAGAGAAAATAGACAATAAACTAACCATAGAAGTGGTGAGAGCATTGAGTGCAGATGGTCTATTGAGAATTGCTACCGTTGAATTAGCTCTTCCTTCCACTAGTACCTGAATTTTAAAGTCAAAACAGGGGGCAGGCCCCAAGATTCAATCTTTTTTGTGAAAGTCGAAGAGTATTTTAGCAAATTCGAAAGATCATCAAATAATAATACAAATATACACACAATCACACGTACAAACACGAGTTTCTTGACACTCTCTTCGTAGAAAAAATTATCTTCGCTATGAAAAAATAGCAAGAAGATGAACTAGATTCAGACGCTTTCAATAAGCCCAAAAACGAGGGAAAAGAACAAATAAACAAACAAAAGAAAAAGAAATCGAGAAACTAGCCTCTTCTTGCAGATAATCGAGTTGGGCATAACTTGGAAGGGCAGTAAAGCCTCTCTCTTGAAGAGAAACAAATATATTTCTTTGCAAAAGAAAGGCTCAATGGCAGTAGAAATCTACTTAGTTTCTGCATTATTCAAGAAACGATTAAGACCCACGAAAGCTAAATACCATTATTGTCGAAGAGATATCACCGTCTGAAACTTTTGGTAAAGCGGCAAATGTTTGATCCTGCATTATTCAATTAAATCCCAAAAATTAGCCCAATCCTACATTATCCAATTAAATTTCGAGCCTTACTTCGTTGATTGTTATCCTTATTAATCAGTTTAGATGTTGAATCATCGATGGAGCGAGTGATAGGATTAGATCACTCCTGACATTTCATCGACGGAGCGAGTCATAGGATTAGCACACTCTTGATGACTATATGAGGATGACTGGTTGTTACCGGACCCTCGATGCTACGTGCATGGATGAGCAGTGGCTTCATGTTGCATTGTTGCATTCCAGGCACGGGTGGCCACTGTTCCTGTTGCTGATACGATTCGTTTGGACTTTGTTTTTATATCCGTTATTTCGTTGTTACTGACATGCATTGCATTACATTTTATTGATTTTATTTCATGTCAGTTATATTTGTCGTAATTTTACTAGTTCGTCGTACTGAGGGTGCCATGTGTAGTTGTATAATTACTTTTACGATGTTTTGGATTGTTAATTGTGTGATCGAGTCTTGTTGGCTTTGCGTGTGTTAGTCCTGACCAGTGCGGCTATAGGTTTGCAAATTGATATTATGACTTTACGAAAATAATAACAAGACAACATATTTTTCATGCAAATATACATCAAACACATAATTTGCATGAAAAATATGTTGTTTGGGTCAAAGCGGACAATAACACAAGTGGGCTGAACCGTTACATAATTTGTCAAATTTACAAGATATTCGTTATATATATATATATATATATATATATATATATATAATTGAGTCATACATTTGCCGAAAGATGCCATGTGTAGTTGTATAGTTACTTTTACGATGTTTTGGATTGTTAATTGTGTGATCGAGTCTTTTTGGCTTTGCGTGTGTTAGTCCTGACCAGTGCGGCTTTAGGTTTGCAAATTGATATTATGACTTTACGAAAATAATAACAAGACAACATATTTTTCATGCAAATATACATCAAACACATAATTTGCATGAAAAATATGTTGTTTGGGTCAAAGCGGACAATATCACAAGTGGGCTGAACCGTTACATAATTTGTCAAATTTACAAGATATTCGTTAATTTATGTGAATATTTAAGGATTTTATTTGGATTTAGTTTGGATCTGTTGTTTAGGATTTTATTCAATCGGATCTGCTGTTGAGATTTTATTCATGAATTGCTGAAACAAGACAGAGAACAAGGGTAATGTTTGATTCAGTACAATTGCACAAGTAAAAAAAGACAGATCACGATAAAATAAATACACAACAATTGACGCAGTGTTACACAAAACAACAATATCCAAGAACCTGCTGATAATGAAAGCCTCTAAATCTGACCAAACCTTAATCATCTGCAACACAGGTCCTACGACTTTACATTTACATTGATTTCCCTCACTTAACAAGCTCATACAAACTTCAGGATGATGCTCTAAGAAATCGAATATCTCCTCCGTCTTGAAGACGAACTAGAGGACTTTATCTCCCCTTGTGCCATAGAAACGGGGCTCTGAGAACTTGCAGACGTCTCTGAACTCTTGTTATCACCATTTCCCAGCCCTTTACCCATGATCCACAGCTTATCAAAGATCCTTCTTGAGCGAGACGGCAGCAACATCACTCCAGATCCTGCGTTCTTGCTTCCTCTCTTTGTTAACTTTCCGGTCTCTTCTTTCACCTTCAAATCATCCATTTGCTTTCGAAGGGATTTGGGGTTTTCTGGGGTTGCTTTCGTCCATTTTTCTTCGTTATTTCTTGGGGTGTGAATACTGGCAGCTGCTCTAGTTTGTTCACAAAATAGCACTTGAACCACCACACGAAGTGGTAGCTGCTCGTTCTGTGCTGCATGCATGGATGCATCTGTTGTCAATTTCTTGACATCCATTAGCCCACACAAGTTCTTTCTCTCGATTTTTGTCAAACACGGGTGCTCCTGTTAAACATGGTGTGTGTCCATTATTATGCAGTTCAAATCAAATATATCATATATAGTACACAGAACACATATATGGGATGAGTATGGTAAAACTAGGATACCTTCAAGTAGATGTCAATGGCACAGTATAATCTGTCGTGAATTGGCCTTGCTGACTCGGGAATTGACTGTGATAACTCGATGAAACTGACAACCGAGAGACTTGGATCACGAGCAACCTCTGCAAGATAACTATCTATGATCTTCCCAACTCTTAACCAAGACCCGTGTCCTAAAACAAAGTCGCCTTCATGTCTACCATTCTTTTCTGTTAATTTCAAGTTCCTGTTGCTTCTTCCTTTGGTCACAAATTGATCTACGAGTTTCTGAACAAGCTCGATATCGTATATGGTGGTCTGAGGCGATTTTGATGGGATCAACAGGTCACTTACACAAGCTTCGTCCAACTTTAAACCCACACTTCTTATCAGTTCTTCCTTTAAAGACTCGTCAGCATTTAACAGGATGGCAAATTTAAGTAATCTAAGTAAGAAATTACAAGAACAGCTGACATCCTTGTCCGAAGGCAACAAGCAAATTATTGTTTCGGCTAAAGATTTGTTCTTGAGCCTATTAACAGAAGAGACCAATGCATCGGCAGAATCTGGCAGCCATTTGGCTGCATAAGTCTTCAATGCCTCACAAATCACGCCACCGTCCGTTCTGCCTTTCAATTTTATGGCAATCATAACTCGCTTGAAAAGATTGATGTTCAACTCGCATACATCTTCAACCCACCAATCTTTAGGAGCGTACTCTGTTTTATCCGGGAACTTTATTTCACTCTGAGTTATCTTGTCCAGTGACGACGTGTTCTGGTTATGAGTATACGACCAAGAAATTAACGAGGGATCAACTGAAGTTTTAGATGCAATTGAATCTATGCTCCTTCCAATCACCTTTTGATTCTCAGACCATGGGAGGAGAGAATCCGTGCTCTGCAAAACGATAATAGAATCTTTCCAGCTGCGAAAAATGCTGGAATTGAGAAATACATCGATCTTGAAAATAAGGTTTCCTCTATCAACATCCTCAGTCATCTCAAGATACTCCGCTGCACATCGTGCTGCCACGACATTGTAGGCATTGAGAGTCACCACCATTCCATAACAGAATTTTGCACATATTTCAAATTCCTTTGATCCACCAGGAAAATCAACCAACTCAATTTCGTCAAGCCCCTCCTCGCTGGATTTTGATACCAGTTTTTGTATTTTATTGCTCTTGGACAGGAGAGGAAACTGCAACATTTCAGAAACAGAAAATCATCGATTTTGACAGGGTATCAGCTACTCAAAACATGGCACTCGAGGTAACATTCTGGGATATTTATAAAGCAAACTTGTTCAAGACGACGATGAATTGCCTCAAAAGAAGTCACCTTGTGGAGATGGAACTTCAGTTCCCCAACATTAATAACAACATCAGTTTCCAGTTCAGATGACACAAACCTGCAGAATTCAATGCATTCTATAAGTTTCATCGATAACTTATATGTAACCAACAGTAAACAGTACTGGATCATATATGTTCCATGGACGATAATCCGAATGCCAGCACCACAAATCACTGGACCACGTGATCTAAAAAAAACTTCAGACTTCAGGTTATTTCTCTAAAAAAAGCTTATAACCCGCAATCAAATTTCTTGGACCTTCCCAATCAAAATGGTGATGGGATCACTAACTCGATTCATCAAATGGCAGTAGTTTCCCAAAACTGTGATAAAGGTTCAAGATTTAGTAACTTTTTCGATAACATTCTGTGCTATAAGATTTCATCCACGACCTTTCAAATAGTTGACTCGCAGTCCTTTGCAACAATCTCCCAAGATTGTTATTTTCTTAGGATAAAAACATTAGCGGTGAGGGGGCAATGGTTATACTTCTTTTATCTACATGAAATAAATTACCCCAGAAAGGGACCACCAAAAAGGACAAAAGAATTAAAGAAAAAACTAAGAACAGTTGAATTCTTTTATGATACAAAAATTATTTACAAACCTCTGAGCTCCAATCGGAATGAAACACATTCACAGTTTCAACAGGCTTCTATTTAACTATTAAATTCAACGGAGATTTTGAGTAATTTAAACGTTGAACTTTGAGCTGTCAAAATTAGTTCATGTATATATAGGTACATAACAGATCGTGAACTAATAAAGAATCAAAATAAAAACAAGTACAAAAAAATTCATAAATACAGAATACGTCGAGGAGCGAATATAACGCACCTTACACAGTTCCCTACGGCTTGGAAAGCATCAGGCTTTGATCCCAACTTCATATACTTCATTTCACCCTTCAAGAAAATGCTGTCTTCGATTTCAAGAATTTACAGCCCCCAGAAAAAGTTAACTTCTATTTCACCAACCTCCCACTCTGCAAACAGTACTTGAGAAGAAACGAGGCCCCGAGGAAACAAATAAAAGCTAGTGAAGAAACGAACTAAAATTCACAGAAAAACTGGAACTTGTTCCCTGCATGAAAAGGACCAAAGCTTCAAACTTTACTTCAGCCCCATGACCTCTCCCACTTCTCCCATGCCAGAAAACAAGAATAAACCCACCACTAGAAACACAACAAAACAAACCCCACAACAAGAAAAAAACAAAATAACTTAAAAATAAAACAAAATCCCAGAGAGAGCAGGATCAGAAATGTCTTCACTTTTTCTCTTGCCCACACCACTTTAAGATAATGTCTTGTCCCCCGTGCTAAACAGCAGAAAATAGTTTCGACTCTCCTCTTCTTCTTCTTATCTTGTCTTAGTTTATCAAACATGCATACACCTCATTGCATTATATCACTGCGATGACATGTATAATATGACGCCGTTACTATTGACAGATTATTTCACACCAACCTCATATAATTAAAGACGGGTCCTTAAATTCCAGCCGTCTTTGTTATAACTCCTCCTGATTTTCCAAGATTTCTTCTTTAAATTGCGAATCTCGAGAGTATCCCATGTTTGTGAATGGTCATAGCTCAGCTTTATTCTGAAATTTTGCAGAAGAGAGAGGCCACCTACGATGTGTGTATTTATTTGTGTGCGTGTATGGAGTAGTGGTACGCAGGGCAGGGGCCAGGGGGACCTCCTCCCTCCCTCCCTCCTTTGGACTGAGACTTAGCGGTGTCCACAGAGAATTGGGACCTCTTTTGTAAAAGCTTCTAGGCCTCGACGCACGCCTAAATCCTAATCTTTTAAGGCCATTTTTGCTCCACCCCCACCCACGTTATTTTTGGGAAACATGTGGAATTAAAATTCAAAAAAATCAAATATATAAAATTAATATTTATAATATATATAATTTTTTTGATGTCACAATCACATATCGAAGTTAATTAATATGAAATATTAAAGTTTACTATTACCAAAGTTTCTTTACAAATTAATATAAAAATATATTATAATATATATAATTTTTTTGATGTCACAATCACATATCGAAGTTAATTAATATGAAATATTAAAGTTTAATATACCAAGTAAGTGAGTCTCATGTGAGACCGTCTCACGGATCATTATATGTGAGACGGGTCAACCCTATTCATATTCACAATAAAAAATAATACTCTTAGCTTATAAAGTAATACTTTTAATGGGTGACCCAAATAAGATATCCGTCTCACAAATAAAACCGGTGAGACCGTCTCACACAAGTTTTTGTCTACCAAAGTTTCTTTACAAATTTACCCTTCAGCTAATTTTGTTGGCGTGAGTTTGTTAATAATTTGTATACATAACTTTATCTTTTTTCCGATTTTATCTTCAACTTATCTAAAAGTTTAAATTATTTCGATAAATCTTATCTACTTAATAATCTATAAGAATTATATCATAATAAAATAATATATATTTTTTAAACAAAAATTATCAAATAAAAAGAATTAATATGACACCCATTATATGTCAGAACACTAGTGTGTATAAAAAAATTGGAGTGAGACCTTTGTATGTATAAAGAGATAATATATATATATATTGTGAGAATAATGTAGGTAGCATGTGTGTGAGAGAATAGCCAAGTTTTTCGGCTTTTAGCAACAAATGGTAACCCACCCAATGTGTCCGAATTAAATTAATTTGAGAAAATGTATTTTATAATAATCTATTAAATTTTTTTTTTATACAACACACGCGGCGGAAGGATTCGAACTCGATCAGCCAACTAATCTCGCAGGAGGTGAGACCACTGGGTTACAAACCCAGTCTCATAATCTATTTAAATTTTGAAATAATCAAAAGCTGAAAATTAATATTTTTTATCAAAAAATTAGGTATCTCCATTCCTCGCAAACTTTTTATGTCTTTCTAAAATCAATGAAATAGTTTAATGGGGAAGTTTTCATTTGGATTTTTACTCTATAGGAAGGGGGAAAGAGATAGAATTTTCATTTCAAACCCAAAAAAGAGATACAATTTTTTAGGAAAAAAAAATTGAATATGAATTTTAAATTTTGAACTGCAAAATGGGTTTCAATTGTATTTTTAAGAAGGGCGACGAAGTCTGGGGAAATAATTAAAGTATATATTATTTAAATTACACATGAATTACTTAATTTTTTACTAATAAAATTTTAAAATTTAAGTCAAATTGATTTTTTTTTAGAATATTAATAATTAAAAAAAGCAACTACATAAAAGATCTCGAGTGCTAATTATAATAATAGTTTCCAAATTAGCCTCAAATAATGGTCCCCGTCGTCGATATTATTACCTGAAATGAATTAAATTTCAATTGTGGTCCACGTGTTTGGAATTCATTCATTTTTTCCAGTAAATAAATAATTATTTCAAGCAATTGAATAAGAGACTCGTTAGTAATCGTGTTATATACATGTCGAGTTACGTGGTATGTACAACGAGATTTGTACAATAATTTTTATAATATAAAATTTAGTTTATCAAAATTTCAAGATAAATTCAATAAAAATCTCATAAAATAATAGAAAAATATCATAATATAATTGTTATAAATATTGATATATTCGTGGTACATTTAGCATTATTCATAAAAGTTCAGATTGTCGTGTTTTCTTGAGGAAAAAAAATTGTTTAAAGTAAGAGAAATGGAGATTAATTGCGCGAGGCGAGTTGCAATTACATTTATTTCTGAGTGGTCCTAAAATTAAGTTGGAGGGGGCCTAACTTAATCTAAGATCATAGGGTGCACATTCCAATTCATGACTTTTGAAGGGGGGGGGGGGGGGGAAAGAAAATTAAATCAGCAAATTAAATCAGCATTTCTCATAATAATTAAAAAAAAAAAGAAAAAAAAACACTCTGTGTAAAATTAGTTATATTTAAAACTCTATATTTTTAAAAATGAGACATAAAACTTCTTATAAATGCAATAAATGTGCTGAGTTTTTTTAAACTCGAGGGTTAAATATGCTTGATTTTTTAACAAAATGAATATGCTGCACACCTAGTGTGCATATCTATGTGATCATCGGTGAGGTGTCATTCATCCATTGGATGTTAGTTTTGATATGCTGCACACCTATGTGAGCATCGATGAGGTATCAATCACTCATTGGATGAGCAATTTTTCTATATTTCATTACATCCAATAGGTGAATGACTCCCATCAGTGCTCACATAGGTATGCAGGATAGGTGTGCAGGATATCAAAACAAATATATATATATATATATATATATATATATGTGTGTGTGTGTGTGTGTGTGTGTGTGTGTGTAAATTGATGCAAATAGGCCGAAAATTGCGTTATAATCATAATCAGTGACTAACAAATCTATCTAGCTAAAAAAATTAAAAAAAATTCCCAAAAACCAAGCATATGCATATTTTTTGTCACACGAAAATTGTTCAACTCCGAATTTATTTTTTGTCTAATTTATACGTAAAATCTTTGGATACACACCAAATCGGTATCGATATTAATGGTCTATATAATTCTTCCCCCGAAAATGTGAAAAATTATGAAGAAGCACATGGCTTGAGGAAGCAATGATTGTAAGAACTTAAGCGTGGTGAATAACTATCATATACAAATGATGATAGGGGCTAATGGGGTTCCACATTTATGATGGTTACCACACACACAAATATATATATATATATATATATATATATATATATATATATATATATATATATATATATATATCAAATAAAATAAATATTTTTTTAAATTAAAAATAACATAAATAGTCTAATGGACCATGATATGTCACACCTTTATATATACTAACTACTTTCCACACACACCATGTGTGTACAGTTTTTTTATAATTATCAAAAGATTAAAGTGAAATTTGACAAATTATCGAAAGACTAAAGTGTTTCTTGAATTGTTATAATTGAAAAAAACAAAAGTGTTTGTTGAAATTAAAAAAATGTAATATTAATAAAACATAAGTGTAAAATTGGAAGAGCAAAAATAGACCAGGACACCATTTTTGTTTTTATTATAGAGATTCTTAATGATAATAGTAAATATATATTCAAATAAAATAAATATTTTTTTATAGTAAAAAAACATAAATAGTCTAAGGGAGCATGACCAATTCCGAAATCTAGACTCCAAAATCAAATTTTAGGTCCGAAAACCTTTTCTAAATTTATTACCCTGATCAAATAAAAAGCATAGATATAAATAATTATAAATTGTTGCAAAAAATCATATTTTTAAAAATATTTTGGGGAGATTTTTTTTTTTTTAAATGATGTTTGGATACAATTGAAGGTTGTGTGATATTTAAAAAGAAACATAGTTTAACAACAGTATGAAAATAAAATATATATATATATATATATATATATAATATAATGATTGATGTGAAAAAAAGTAGAGAAAAGATATAATAATTATATAATGACTATGTTTTCAGTGGTGATTTGAAATATGTAATCAATTAGTTGTTGATCTTAAAGTTGAATTACAGTCATGAAAACTTAAATACACTTGTTCACCGCCAGGTTTGTGATTACATTAACGTTTTGGTAGTTATTTTTTTTTTTTTTTGGGATTATACATTATTTAATTTGTAAAAATATTAAATTGATAAAATAATAAGATAGAAAATAGAAGAATAATATTAAAGGTAAAAATTTATGTGAGACGGTCTCATGAGTCATATTTTGTGAGACAAATCTCTTATTTAGATCATACATGAAAAAATATTACTTTTATGCCAAAAGTATTACTTTTTACCGTGAATATCGGTAGGATTGACTCGTCTCACAGATAAAGATTAGTGAGATCGTCTCACAAGAGACCTAATCTAATATTAAGTTTATATTTAATATCGTCATTATCAAAAAGATTGTAAACAACTGTTAGATATATGTTGAGATTGATAATAGATTTATTACCAATTAACTTGGGCTGAATTTTTTGAATCATTTTTAAAACATCGTCTAACAATCCAACTTATATATCACTTTTTTTTTTGCGTTTTATTTTTGGTAAAAACTTGTGTGAGACGGTCTCACGGATCTTATTTGTGAGACGGATCTCTTATTTTGGGTCACCCATACAAAAGTATCACTTTTTATGCTAAGAGTATTACTTTTATTATGAATATGGGTAGGGTTGACCCGTCTCACAGATTATGATCCGTGAGACGGTCTCACATGAGAGTCACTCTTTATTTTTTGTCATACTATTGTAATTTTATAAATTAATATCCTTCATTTTAAAATTTAAAAAACTACTTCGTTCTTTAGTATTTCTAAGGAAAACATGCATTAGGTATACTACAATCCGCTAGTATGTGTAAAAATAGCAATATTTTTTCACACAACTTATCATGGAATTTAATTTTGATTTATCGAGCAACGAGTGTGTTGGGATCGGAAAAATAGTTTAGATAATGGTGAAACTATTTTAGCATCTTGCAAAACTTGAGCTACAATAGCTCGTTATTGAAATATTTAAAAATGAACGGAGTATCGAGAAATTATATTGAGTTCGATTGTAAACCGAGCGGAGAAAACTCAATATAATCCTCTAAAAAACGATTAAATATATTGTAGGACATTTGATAAGAATGTAAGTTGAATATATAAAATTGCTTCGGTTTAAATATTTTATCAAACACTTTTTATACGATATATTGGTATTTGAAAGAACATATAAAATGCTTAAACAATTCCAAGCAAAACAACAACAATAATTATATGCAATGAATAAATATGCATAAATTTGTTTATGGATATTCGGATATTAAAAACTCATACGCCACCGCTTCTTCCACTTAGGAAGGTATCCAATAGAAGACTTTAATTAATACAATTTCTTATACAAACTCACTTCTACTTAAAACTTAGCTAATCGAAAACTCCTAGAACACTCACAATTGTAGGCCGCAACCTCGTAATCCGCACAATATTTACGTCTCTCATGCCAAGATTACAAGCACGATGTTTGACGTCTTTAGGTAAAGACTATCACTCAAATATTCTTTAAAGCTCAACTTTCATATATGTGTATAAGTGATTGTGCGTGATGATTTAATATATTACAATCTATGTTTCTCAAATATATCAACACACTCTCTTTTTGTGTTTGCTCTCATTCTAGCTTTTTTCTTGAATGATATGTTCATGCTTTTAATTCCCATCAAAAGCTTATGTTTGATCTTCAAAGTGATGTATTTATGACTTTAAATAATGATATGGATATTGGA
The DNA here is from genome assembly GCF_022965805.1 of Primulina eburnea. NCBI lineage: Eukaryota > Viridiplantae > Streptophyta > Magnoliopsida > Lamiales > Gesneriaceae > Primulina > Primulina eburnea. The sequence continues at coordinate 37,438,240 of NC_133104.1, read as the reverse complement.
TTCAAGAATATGACTGTTTGGAAATGTTTTGTATGGTTTCTGACATTGAAACAATACATATTTGAGTTGCTGACCATTTTCTAAGATCGATCTAATTTTATTGTTGATCGGGCTATTCCATATCAAGCTAGTTGATCAGCCGGGTTTGCTGGTTGATCCAGATCGAGCTGGTTGATCAGCTGGGTCTGAGTTGAGTTGGTCCAAGTCAAGCTGAGATGTTCTTTTGACTATAACTTTTGATTCGCTGCTTTAATTTATGGCTAAAGTGATGAACATTAAAGTTATATTCCTTTATTTTAGTTTTCCATATAAATATGAATCACTCAATTTGGAGTTTATACGAGAGAGATATGCTAGAAATATCAAACTATATATGAGTTGTAACTTGTTCTTCATTTAGTGCAGAACTAGCAATTTTATCGCAATTGTTCTCCTAATTAAGCTTCGAGTTAGGCTTTGACTTGTGAAGATGATTTGAAGATAATTGTTTTACCTTAGTAATGCATACTGAATCATTCCATTTAGATTATTGAGCTGAGATATATGACAAGAATACTAGAACTGCTACCTTCAGTTGTCTCCGCTTCATTCAGCTCAATTCTGCAATAATTATTTTGCCTTTATAACATCTAAATTAGCAGAGCTGATCAGAAATATGATTTTTAGAAACTTCCATGTCTATTCAGCTGCTTTGGTTGCTGGGTTTTTTTTTTTATCGAGCTACGAGATTTCATTGAAATATTTCAGCTCGCCATAAACTAAGTTGTTCTGAAATTATATTTCTGCAACTTATCACTTCCAAATTATTATCTACCAACTACATCTTTGATTAAAAATGTTATAAACATGATATTAAGTTTGTTATTATAAAAATCAAGATTGTTAGCATTTTCGTATCCCAACATAGTGTATATTATTCTTCATATCATTAAAATAAATTTGAGTTAAAATTTCTACACCTATTTTGTGACAACCCAAGAGTGGACCAACTTATAGCTTAAGAAATCTACAACTTTTAAACCAAAAAATACCTCACATTTTCAGCCCAATAATTACTTACATTGACAGCACAAACACAACAAACAAACTTACAGCTAGCTCATCAAGCTTCATTTCTAAATTTGAAGCATAATTTGACCATCATTAACAACCATTAATGACCCTTAAAATTTGAATTTTGAACAACCCCTTGGTTAGCATGTAATAATCAAATAATAGGTGTTTAATGCCATTAAGATGGTGATTATTGTAGGCTGAAAACTCTTCAGGATCTCTCTCCATTATATCTTATGAGTACCACCTCAAAACTGAAGGAAATCATACCCAACACAAATGATTTCTCTCCTTATTTTCGAGTTTCCCTATAACATATTTTGAGCAAGAGTGCTACCAATTCCGAGCTAAAAATCTGTCCAAACTCGAGTAGCAAGGTGTTGTACATTCCCTAAAGTTGATTTTTGCCCATCTTCAAGCAACCATTTGCAAGCAAAGTTCTGTTCACTTCAAGCAAGGAAAGACAACCGCTTTTGAGTTCTCAAAGAAGAGTTGTTGTCCAAGAATCGTGTCAACTTTAGCGATTTTTGTAACAACTTTGTTCATGCAACGTAAGATCATGTAAGTGGGCTTAAATATATGTGTTTTAAAATAATAATGTTCTTGTTTCTGAAAACTCAACCGTACACTACTCGTTTTACGTCATTTGATTCGTATATGTCTCATTCCGCATGCTTCATCTATTATGCTATGAAGTCTTGAAAATGCATTGTTATAATTCGAATTAATATTGATGAGGAAATTTACGGAACATGATAAGATAAGGCCCTGATGGATGTTTTATAATAACTGATATATGGTCTCGTCACATTAGGATAGTAACAATTAGGTATTGATCAGTGTATCATGAATAAAGAGATGAATAACAATGCTTTGTTTTGATGTCTTGTTTCGAATTCTGTCTCATGTTTTGATTCATGTGTGATATGTTCTACGACATTTCACATTTGAACTCATATTATGTGTATATTTTGATTTTTTTGTATACTGTTGGTTCTCACATACTGAGTGTTTCTCCAAACACTCACATTTTACTTCCCTCCTCAGATAAGGGCGAATATCAATTGAAAGATTGTGTAATCGCTTCAGTATTTATGTTGAGCATTGTAAAAACAATTATTATTTATGTAATAGACTTGCTTTGGGCTATTTTATGCACTACGTGACTTGTTGTTTCGTGATTTTAAATTGTTAAAAAACGTCGATGAAGCGTCTCGATTTTGGAGCGTGACATATTTCACATCACACACTAGAAAAATCCACTCAATTAAGAGACAAATCCATTATCATAAAAACTCTTGGGATACAGTGGTGATTAGCGAGTTAAAAAACTCTTATGAGACGTTTTTACGAGTCAATTTTATAAGATAAATACTTTATTTGGATCACTCATAAAAATATTACTTTTTATGTTAAAAACATTAATTTTTTACCATAGTTGATTCATCTCACGAATAAAGATCCGTGAAACTGTCTCACAAGAGACATACTCTTTCAATATTATGTACTTTTCTACTCCACATTCTAATTTTCGAAAAAAATGGGAATTTAATTCTACTAACTCATCTAAGACCTCTATTTTTAAATATTGTCTTATTATATAAAATTTTATAATATAATCTTACATAATTTAAAAATCCTAAAATATCCATTTTCTCTCTTAATTTATTTTTTGTATCACGTGTAATTTTTATTTACAATCATAAAAACGGTAAGTTTACTATAATTATTAAAGAAATAAATATTTTCATCACGTGGAATTGGAAAATGAGTAACAATGAAAATCTAAAAACAACATCAGTGAAGTAAAAAATGGATGAATTATACGCATGCTTTTTATATTTAAATATTTTAATGTTTTCAATATATGTATTCCCTTTGCATAATAAAATGTTTTGATATGTTATTATGAAGACTTTTTAAAATTATAATTAAAATCAGTATTGTCATAATTTAAACTATTAGTTCATGTCGGGAGAACAATCAAAGGTTGGTACAAGACGTGAATTTAGTAAAATGTCAAATACTTGGTCGTACAATTGTTATCAGACTTATTTGATTATCATAAATCACAAGAAATACAATTATTTAAATAAAACAGCAAATGTTCGATCTTATTGATATGACTTACATTAAATATATGTAAAGATAGACATAGTATTTATAACATCATTTTCACATAGTTGTTGTTATGTCTGAAATACTATCTTTAATCAGATGAACTTTCCTCTAGTCTTTTGATTAAGAGGAAATGAATCGAGACCCAAAGAATGGTTGGCCTTGGACTTTGGGTTGTGACTAATATGGTGTTATTAGTGTTAGAGTAGATGTCCTGCAAGCCAACGGTTGACAATGGAATTTATTGACTCAATTATAATAAACAATCTTTATTTTAATATAATTTAACTCTTTATGGTTTTGTTTTACTTTATTTGTATACTCATGCAATCAGCATAGATAAAGCCCTTGATTATACTTTAATACAAATGAATCATAATTCAATATTAAAACTCATTTGTAAACATTGTATGATCTAAATTTGTTTACAATCGATTCAGCCATCTAAAATATGGATAAAAGTCGCTTGAGCTCGAGACTAGCATATGTGATATTGTGTATCAGTTTCTTAGTAAGGACATAGAGATATCTAAACATGCATATGGGTAGTCATATGATGTTATACCAAACTACCATCCCTCGGACTTTCCAAGTGGTTATCATTTATCGAGAAGGTACGTCTGTGGTTATGATTGTACATCATTAGTCCTTACGACCCGAGATAACACTGAGGCTCTATATTCTTGGGCTGTGCTTTGACTCATTTACCGACTCCAGGAGGGTTATCAGGTGGCGAGATTGGGTAGAGTTGTGACACATGTGGGAGCCACTGCATTGTAGTCGGGAATTCACAGCTCACCTACGGTTGTGGATATCTTATGTGATCTGATGAAATAATAGTGCATGAAATCTCTGGCCAGAGTATGAGATGTACGTTAGATAAAGAGATCGCTAATCGTACATGCGATGCCACAATTTATTCTCAGAGATGTGTCACATAGTTATCGAATTATTATGCAACCCTCGATGAACGAATGGTTGCAGATTCGATCGGGATATATGAAATGAAGAGACCGTACTGCACATTAATCATAATCGATTGGTTCTTGCAGAAACTATCAGTGATACCTAGGGAGTCATGGGGCGATGCTACTAGACGTTATTACCATAATTCGATGAGTTTAATCAGAAAATAATTTCTGACATTCTCATGATCAAATGTTGGTGCATGGAATGAGTCAAATTAGGGTAAGTCCGAATAAAAGAAATTGTCCTGAATCACAAAGAGTTGTGAACCCACGGCTAGCTGACATGACTTCTTCAAGGGTATTTGTTTGTTGTCTGTCATATAAGATCGCATCCTTCAAATGTCCATTGTTCTTGGTAGTCCATTTAGGAGTATGAGAGCCTTATCCTCATCTTCCAATTTGATTTCAATATTTTCTAAATCATCCAGAATCTTGATGAACTCTTCAATTTGGTCCTCAAGGCTCTGTTCTTCCTTGATCTTGAAGGAGGTACAGTCTCTGTTTCAGATACAATCTATTTGCTAATGACTTGGTCATATATAGTTATTCCAGTTTACTCCACACAGCAGTTGCATTCATTTCCCTTGCTACTTCCCACAAGGGTTTATCACCAAGGCATATAATGATAGCACTGTATGACTTCTCCATGACTTCTTCTTTGTCTTTGATTGAACTGGACATATCCTCATTTTTTTAGCGCTTGACCCTGTTGAATAAGTATAGCCCTCATCTTTATTCTCCATAGTGAGAAATCATTCTTGCCCATAAACTTTTCAATGTCACACTTCATCGTTCCCATTGTTCTTGTTCTTCCCACAGACGGCGCCACTTTTTAGTCTTCTTCGCGTGTAATTGTGCTGCACTTATCAACTCAGTGATCTTGGACAAGTAGTGACCAAGATGAGCAAATCACATACACGATAAGCGAATCTATTATCAACGGGAATTCACTCTTGTTTGTACGCATACTAGAACACACAAACTCACACTAATATATAAACACAAAGCGATTATGTGGTTCGGCCCTTTAGAGACCTACATCCACAGAGAAGCACCATTAACCTTTATTGATTTCCAGAAGAGTTTGCAATACATTGAGTCTACAATTCAGCAAAATAAAATATTACAAGAATCAATCAAGCTTTATTCCCTTGAATCTCCTTGTGCTCCTTGCACTCTTGATCACCTAGGTGTATCTCGTTATCTTCTGATTTTAATTGTTTAACCAGATTTCTCTCTTGTGTTTTTTTTTTTTGTTTGGAAGCTTGTTTTTGGAGATGAAGAATTCGTTGCAGTATCCGTTAATCGTTTTTTTCTCCAACAGTCACCCCTTAACCGCCATACCTTTTTCTTCCGGTTATGGGCCTTTTTTTCCTCACCAATATTAATTGGCCCAGCTTCTTCCTCATGCTTATTGGACTTCACCTTTGTGTGGCCCAGTACTTTCCAGCCCAAACTATTGAGAAACCCGTTCTACAGAAAGGAATGTATTGGCCTTCATGGCAGGAGCTATGTTAACCAAAACAATATGGGGGTATGGGGCCGTGATGTTTTTAATCGAGCCCTCCTCGCCAAACAATTTCGAAGGATCATCCATGATCCGATGCCTCTATTGGGAAGAGTTCTTAAAGCGATATACTTCCGGCATGTTGACATAATGGAGGTGATTCTGGGCTCTAATCCCTGATATATCAGCACTTATGTCCAGGGAGGTAATACAAAAAAGATTAATATGGAGAGTGAGCAATGGAAATAAAATTAACTTTCACGGATAGCTGGATTCAGGGGTTGGCGTCAGGAAGGAGCACAGCCAAGTATTTGAATTTCAATAATATCTTTGTGAAAGACTTGATCACACCGACGTGATGCTGGAATGAGGCGTAAGTTTGGAGGACTCTAGATATTGGAGGTGGAAATTGATTTGGAACCTCCATGTCCAGAATATTCGAATATTTTTTAGGGGAGCTACCAAGGATTTATCCCTACATTTACTATGTCACCACTGACCATGTTCTTGCCGAGGCATTTGTACACAATGTGGCTTGCCGTTTGCTTCTACCAGCCACTGCCTAATCTTTTGCTCGAGAGAATAACACATGTGGAGAAAGTAATACACGGGGATCTGACCGACTTTGAAGAAAGGTCACGAGTCTTCCTTTATAGAGTGTGGTCTACAGGTGGCGAATTTGAGGTCGAAAACAGAGATAGAAATGTTTGCAACATATGCTTGGGCTATTTGGAAAGAACTATGCCGGTAACAACATCCGCTTGTGCTATGAATATTCGAAGGCCTATATCTGACATGCAGCTCGCTGTGGTTTAGTATTATCTGATTCCTTCCTTTCAATAAAAGCAGCAGAGAACCTTGGACCTGAGACATTATGTTTTTTCACTTGCTTCACCTGTATCCATGGGTGAAAGCAACTTACCATCAAGATGTGGTCCTAAAATAATTATAATGAATATAATTTATTTTCGAAAAAAATACTATATATATATATATATATATATATATATATATATATATATATATATATATATATATATATATATATATATAAAGCAAGAGTTGTATGTATAGTAAGTTTTCGTAAAAAAACTTTAAGCTAAAAAAATAAAATAAATAGGGATTAATGTTATATTTAATTATGTTCTACTTTCTGATTTAGAACAATAGGAAAATTGATAGTCTTTTCTAATTAATGTTCAAATATACTTCTCGGATTACACAACTAATTAAGGATATATATGTACATCATTGTGTATATTAGTATATGAGTGGGTCTCATGTGAGACAGTCTCACGGATCTTAATCTGTGAGACAGATCAACCTTACTCATATTCACAATAAAAAGTAACACTCTTAGCATAAAAAGTAGAGTAGGTCTCATGTGATACCATTTCACGGATCTTAATTTGTTTGACGGGTCAATCCTACTCATATTCACAATAAAAAGTAATACTCTTAGTATAAAAAGTAAGATTTTTTTCATTGATGACCCAAATAAGAGATCCGTCTCACAAATGCGACTTGTGAGACCGTCTCACACAAATTTTTGCTTTATTGTATATAGGTTAACACTTAACTCTATACCAAAAAATTCCAATGTAGAATTATACATTGATAATTAGAATAGAAAAAAGATATCTTAGTTAATGTATTTAAATGATGCTATATTAAATATCAATTATTAGTTTTGTCTTAAATGACATTGAAACATTTATGTTGTCAAGTAATATATTATTGGTTAATTTCAAATTAGCTTTATTATGTCTATTATTTATATTTTTTAGTAAAAATATTATGAACAGAAATTTGGATTCAAGAGTCATAACATCTCAATAATGTTAGTTTACATAATTCAACCAAGATAGTGTTGGGAACAGCAATATATTAACATCCCGTACGCTAATGTATAATTTGCCCCTCCCACGTTAATAGGAAAGCAGAAATTAATTAAAATATCAACATAAATTCTAAAATTTACTAATTGAAATCTGTCGATTTTTATAAATATAACTTAACATTTGTCAAATAATATATTGATATAAAGCTGGTCAACAAAACATTTCAATTTGGTTGCAAAATCAATCGAATTTTCAGTTGTAAAAATCAAAATAACATTGTCAATAGCTGAAGAAAGTGGACAGAGTGAGTGGCCCGATACGACTATTTTGTCCGGTGCGCAGAATACATGATGGACACAATTCATTCACATCCTCGAGTGGCTAAAGCGACAACTTGAACATTCCGAAGAGTAAAAACTTCTCTTAAACCAAATATTAAATCACAACACAGTTGGTAGTCAACCTACATATATTCCAAAACCAAGTCTTAAATCCACGAACATTGCAACATCTCAACTCCAGTTTCTTTCCATAACTTCCCTCTAGTCAAATGACTCATCATCATCATCTGGTAACGGCTGACTGGCAGCTTGAGCAAGCTCAGCTTCATGTCTACAAAAAATTAAATACATACATCTTATTTAAATTGAGTTTAAATTCACAATTAGTCATGCAACTGGGCTAGGTTTATGCGTTGATATGTGAACTTTAGCCAAGAAATAGCTGGATGAGAGAGAGAGAGAGATACTTACAGTTGCTGTACAGCCATATCAATGATCACTTCTGGCGGAGCAAGAGCAGGCGACTCAACAAAATGCAAAGCAACATCGCTGCAAACAGAAACATAGTAAACAATCCAATTCTTTGAAAAAACACTACGACACGTAGTTTCTCAAAATGTAATCAACCGTGTACGCTACGCACCCTGCAAGTTTTCTGGCGAGATACAAGAAGGGCTTCTCAAAATTATAATTACTCTTCGCTGATATTTCGTAATACTGCAGATTCTTTTTCCTGTGGAAGGTGACCTGCTTTGCCTTGACCTGCCTGTTCTTAACATCAACCTTGTTTCCGCAAAGCACTATTGGAATATTCTCACAAACCCTGAATTTGATTTTAGGCAGTAGAAAATGTTATATATGTTATTTTGCCATCACCATTTTTAAATCCAAACCTCACACAATTTAAGTTGAGAATAAAACATACCGACAAAGATCACGGTGCCATGTAGGGACATTTTTGTATGTAAGTCGAGCTGTTACATCAAACATAATGATGGCACACTGTCCATGTATGCTGCAACAGTCCAACAACACAATATAAGAATCATTCTTAGACATTAAAACAGTGGGCCAAAACAAGACAAACAGCGATAGCATACTCAAGGAAGTCTAGAGTATATCCACATCCAACTGAGTTTAGGTGACGAAACGGACCTTGGTTTTTCTCATAGACCAAATTTACTCACTACACCCTCCATTGATACAAGATACAGATTCACTTATAAAATCATAATCTTCTACAAATATGGGAAGAATATATAAGAAAAATGTCTCAAACCTACTACAATTTGAAGCACACAGCTCAAAAAGATACCAACCATACGTGCTAGACACTAATTTCACTTACTATTCAAACTCATCCACAGAATCGCTGATTAAATATTTCAAACGCTATCCTTTCTTCCCAAAACGTCTCCAATTGTGAACAAACAAAAGCATCATCAAGAAGCAAAGTAACAGTTCATGCATAGTTGTTAAAAGAGTGCGCCGAGGCGACATTGTGCTTAGGGTTGTTACTCAGGCAGACCCATATCTCGTTTGCATTGTTGAATCACGCAGTAAGGTACTCCACTACTCCTTGCACATTTATCATGCTTCTTTTTATCCAAAATTCCAAAATGCAGTTTGTTTTAATGTATTTTATTGAATTTTAAAATTTATATCAAACACACTTTCCTTCAAGAAAATGTGTGCTAAGCTTTGCGCCTCCAGGGTACCCTGGCACTTTAACGCGACTTGCCTCCTATAAATAACTATGACTTCATGAGATAAAAAAAATTCACTCACTAGTATCCATCCCTAAGGCCACCAAATTTCTCTTGTCCGGCCGTGTCCCAGCAGTAAAATCTGATTTTCCCGCAGTTAGTATGGAAATCTAGTGGATGAACTTCCACGCCAATGGTAGCTGTACAAAAAAAAAAAAAAAGAGGCTCTTCAGAAATAAAAATCACACAGAAAAAGAATATTCTGGAATAAGTACAAAGAGAACATATTCCACAGGAACTTACGCTCATATTTCTTCTCAAATTCTCCAGTCAAATGCCTCTTCACGAAAGTGGTTTTCCCTACAACAGTAAAAGAAATCTATAAAACCACGACGACCAAGTTGTAGAAAAGAATCCTCAATCATGTGCTCTTGCGAATGCAATTTACTTTACTCTGCTCAGAAACACCTTGTCATAAAAAACACTATATTCAAGGTTCTAAGATAGATGTTAGACAAGACATTACAATAATTTATAACAAAGATACCGTAATCGTAATTACTGAACCAAAGCGTATAAAAATGCTTCATAAACAGAACAGATAATCAATTGAATAAGAAATTAACAAAAAGCAAAATACAATCGTCGTCGCAAACCATACCACCCTAATTATCAAATCAACGTACATGTTGAAGGCTTTGAAGCAGTCTAAAATCCTAATCAATTAGTAAAACTGGAAAAAAACTAAATCCAGATCCGAACTAACTACTGATACGCCTTCGAACATATAACATAAGTTGCCTATAATCACATAGTCGGCTAAACAAACACTCAAAAACAAGAATCGATATTTGAATAAATCTAAAAAATTACCAGTGCCACCATCGCCGACAATTACGAGTTTGAAGCTCGGGTAATCAACGGTTTGTTGGTTCGGCAAAGCCTGAACATCACAAAAAGGAAAAAAAATAAGAAAAATCACATCAACAAAAATATAATTCTGCTACACAAATCTACGTATAAACATATACCATGCGTAATTTCTGCGGTTGAAAGTAAAAAAGACGATGCTCGAGAGAGGAAGAATGCGTATGATCTGCGAATGGTGGTGCGTTTATATGCGTGGCATATATATATGGATTCGGAAGCCCTAATGCGGAGTAGAGTCTTGAATTTGTGCTAAACCGAGTAGCTTTAAGCCGACGCGATGATCTGAACCGTTGGATCAAATGTTGTCGCGGTGTCACATGCTTGTCGCGTGTTAGGGGTACACCTCGGTTGGGTGACACGCCTTTTTAGAAATGTTTTGTATCGGGCTTAATACTTGGGCCAAAAAGCCCAATTACATAAACAAGTTTATGGGCCTAGGGACAAGCTTGTCCAAATATTTTACAGTTTCAAATATAAAACTATCAAGTCAACATCCATGTCTGGAGCCCAAATTGTTTCCACAATTATTATTATTTTATTATACATAAAAGTGCAATATCTAATTATATATGAATTCAAATTCAATCTTTAAAACCAAATAGAGATGGTTTACTGGAAAAGAAATAAAAATATGGTTTATTGGAAGATAGAGAAAATCGAAACATATATTGTGTCTGTGGCGAGATTGACATGACTCTTTAATTACTGATAATAGAGCTCTATTGTCGGTGGTGGGGATTGATGTGACTCTTGAAATTACTGACGATAGTGCTTTGTTTTTGCAAATACACAAAAACTCTTGTGAGACAGTATCACGATCTCGCAAAAAACCTATTCTTGAAAACAAAGATAAATTATATTATTTTTAAGGAATGTTTAATTATTACCTTTGTTTTTGTTAGTCAAATTGCTAATAATAAAAATATAGAAGCAAAAAATATAAAAACAGGGAACAAATGCAATCTTGTAAAGACAATGTACTAAACAAATATGATTATATTATTGAAAGTATGAATATTGTGTATAAAATAACAACAAAAAAAACAATAACCTAAACCAAGGCATATACGAAATACAGTTTTCTTAAACTAGATTTGTTCCCTCCGACAGTGCTTCGAGGATCTGGATGGACAACTGTTTCACGGGATACAACAACAAAACTTTGTAGCAAGTTAGCACGAAATAACTACAATAACGAACTGAAAACGTACATTCACTTTATCACTGAAATTTATCTCCAAATGAAAAGCTAACAATATGAAATACAAGAGAGTGCTTGAGAGATATCTTGAATGTTAGTAAAAATCATTTTTATTTTTATGAAATGAGAAAATGAACAAGTTAGCACGAAATAACTACAATGACGAACTGAAAACGTACATTCACTTTATCACTGAAATTTATCTCCAAATGAAAAGCTAACAATATGAAATACAAGAGAGTGCTTGAGAGAGATCTTGAATGTTTGTAAAAATCATTTTTATTTTTATGAAATGAGAAAATGAACACACTATTTTTAAACCCTAAAATGCAAACCAAAAGTCATGCAAGATTAATCTTCCCAATTAATCTTCCCTTTAACTCAAGAATATGAAGAAACAAAAAGTTTTCAATTTAATCAAGAATGCGGAAAGTCAAAAGATATTTCTACAATCTGAGCCACAACTAACTCAAGAATTGAATTTCGAGCATTCTAAATGCAAATGAACGTGTCAAATATTTCTTTTTGCACCATTCAAATCATATTATGCATGATTTACGTTTTTAAGCATGAAAAATGTTTAGATCTAATTATTTAATTTTTAAAGGTTTATTTTCAAAGTTTTGACGATTCTATGTATATATGAAACGTGTTATGAATTCTAAGGGGATTGTTGCCATATGGAGACATTTAAGGGACAAGAAAAGATATGTTTCAGTAGAGAACAATGTTTGGACGTTGGCATAAAGAACGCATGGATGAAGGGCTAATTTCTAGGGTTTTAAGGGTTTTTGTTTGGATTTAAGGGCTCAGTTAAGGGTCAGCTGCACCGCTTGGTCAGGGCCATGTGTTAGCTGCGACTCAACGTTAGAAAGAGTCCAAGGAATGCTGGGCTCGGTGATGGATGGAGGGGAAGCAGCCGCGATCAGCCATTGTTATGGTCGAGGCTCGGCTATGATCCAGAAGGAGTGCACAGACCGTAAGCTTGAACCAGGGGCTCGGTAGGGTCCTAGGCAGGGGCTAGAGGATTGCCTCAAGGATGGCTAGGCACTGGTGGTTCAAGGAAAGGAAACCGCGGATGGGGAAGAATGGGAAGGAGTGCATGATTGGATGCGGTATACGACTAGGCTGGTCCTAGGAGTAGTCTGGTCTGGTGTGCCGTGCATGTGGTCGGGTCCGTAGATGGCTCGGTGCAAGGTGAGGTGCGATGGATATGGGGGCTCAATCATGACTTAGGAAAGGAAAGGGTTCGAACCATGGGTCTATGTGGTTTGGTTCATGGCTCACACAGGTAAGAAAGGGTCGAATAACACTATGTTTTAAATTTTGGAAGAAAATATTAAGTTTTGAATTAATTCGGGCTATGACTAAGTTTTATCAATTTGAAAGCTTTTGAGAAACAAAAATCAAATAACATTAGAGCTTAACTCATTCAATGTCTCACCACTCTCACCTTCTTGACTAACAGTTAGACCCTTTCGACATTACATTTTCAACACTCTCTCCAAATTCTTTGAAAGAAAAAAACAACGAATTAAGGTAAAGAAGCAAATCATACCTCTCGGTTGTTGCGTTGACAACTAACCTTACATCATTACGATTTCACTTGAATTCTTCCGGCTCAAACCATGGGGTTCTCCCTTCAACAAGACTCGTTTGTTTCCTTGTTACAACAACTCCAAAATCCTGAAAAGAAGAAATAACATTACTCGGGATTGAACCGGCTATATCATCACAACGAGAATAAACCACTTTGTACAAAGGTACTGTAACGTCCCAGATTCGACGACTGTCTTCACTGTATCAAGACGAATCTTTCCAGCGTGCTTATGTTCTCACTCACACGCACCCTGGAAAACTTCCCAGGGGTTCACCCATTTCAAAATTTCTCCAAGTCAAGCACGCTTCACATTGAAGTTCTTATGTGATGAGCTACCAAAAAGAAGATGTACTTTCTTTATATGAGTAGTACATATCAAATCTTGTAAGCCCTCTTCAACTGCATAATCTCATACCTGAACAGTTTTGGAATCTCTTTCCTTCTGGTGTAAAATCGGTTCATCCATGTTCTCTCTGCCTAGAAGCCTGCTAGGAACCGCTCATTGTCCGTGCGACCTTATGGCACCGACGATCACCCCCCGTCTTCTTTAGCCTCGGGCCTCACAAGACATGTAAAACTTGTATGTTTCAATTTAAATAAAGGTCAAAGATTAATTAGGAATAAAATATTCCTTTCACGTATCAATTGCAAAAGTTTTATCCTCATCTATCATCTCAAACATTGATCCACATGACCTATGAACCTTCAATTTGAGTATTGAGAACAAGCAAGTGAAACATCTTTATCTTTTCTAGGGGTTAATTCTTGATCCATCGCCAATGATGTTTCTCGTTATGTTGTCTACCATAGACGTGATAGGTAGTTAACGAGCAAGTTTCACCCAAATATTCTAACTTTCTGCAATATTATTGTAAGTTACACTCTATCGGTTGCGAGCAAACAAAGCATTTTCCCAATTCTTTAACGAATAATTCACCAGAGACTTATGTGTCATTGGCATTGACTCAGTTATACATTTTATATGTTCAGAAAACTCATAATTTGATGAAGCACGTATGGTTTTTTCAAAACATACGACTAATGCTTCTTATTATAAAGTGAGTACCTACACAATACCTACAAGAAAAATGCAAAATATCAAAAATCACAACTAATCAATAAGTGTAATATAAAGGTTCACAAATATATATCATCATGACGAACTAACATGTTTCATAAAATCATCTATTAGATATCTTCGGGTATAAACATGGTGACCACTAGGGAACACATATTGAATAACCTTTATCAAACAAGATGAATGTAGGATAAAAAAGTATATCTATGGAAGAACATGAAGTTTTTGTAAGCTAAAACATCTTTTAATTTATAACAAAACCACTCCCAACTACAATCATTAAATGCATCCACGAATGCATATGTCAATGTGAAAATATCATCATTAACATCATTCGCAACAACAACTAGAAGATTCGTTTTGTACTTATTCTTGTTGTGAGTCCCATCCAAAAATATTAATGGTCAACAACCACACAAACAAAAACCCAACAAGATACACGTGAAAACATATGAAAAGTCATTTAAATCTATTTGTCCTATGATCGATCTCACATTCAGTATAGCTTACATGATTAGTTTCTTTAACGACGTGACAATATCATTATAACTTATCATATGACCCCTTCTTAGTCAAATGAATATCATTGTCATTTATTTGCCCATCCAAATTTTGTGATATTTAAGCTTTACTCCATAATTTGTCTATATATTTTTAATCGTTCTAATTGGATGATACGATAGCTCTCCACTCAACTTATCATTAACCAAAATAAATATCCAAGATGAATCGGTTTTAGGATGTCTTCTAGTATGTAAATTTTTGTCATCACAAGTATGGGTTAAAACTTACACGAGATTTAAGCTCAAATAAACCACAAGTAAAGATTAAATCTTTAATCTTCAAATCTTCAGCTTTAAGCAGCAAGCTGTGAGCTCTGCTTCTCAAATGCCTTTAAGGTAATCTTGGATCTCTCCAAATGTGGATAAACAAACCACTGTTTATAAACAGGATTTATCTCTGGATCTTTTAAACGATTTTCAAGATCTTCAATTTGATTTTTGATTCATTTATTTTTCTTTTTTAAGATTTTCAAATAATTTGCAGATGGCATAATATAATCAAATGGAGGATCATAAATATAATCGTATGACATAAACTTACATAAATTTTGTTGAAACTCGAAACTCGAAATTGAAGAACTGGAGAAAACTTTGAAACTCTTATTCTGAGAAAGTAGTAGAGAATTTTGGTGTATGGTTCACATAGGGTAACCACTCCTCTTATAGATCTAAAAAGAAAACAATTCATCCACTTAAACCAATACAATAAGGACGAGTACACAAGATAAGATTACACACTTTAATAATTTACAACAATAACGCATGACTTTTAGTCGAGACAAAGCTTGTGACTTCCAGCTCACACATCCAATGTCTCATGCATTCAATAATGCGAATATGTCGTCACCCTCATATGGGTCCTGAGCATCTTGTAGATCGTCTTGATCGGTCATCTGTGTGTCGTCTTTCATTTTTTCCTTTCCTTTTGAGGAGGTTGATTTTTGAGTAGATAAATTTGATTTTTCACCAAAAACTTCTGTAAACATAGAAGTAATGGTATCTTTGTCCAAATGTTGAAAAAGTTCTTTTAACAATGTGGTTTGTGTTGGAGTGTCATGATTCAAATTCTTCATAGTTTCTCTGGCAACTCCCAGAGCTATTATTCTCTGTCGATCATAACTTTTCCTTCTGCAAAGAAGTCTTCTTTTCCCCACCATTTTATAAGAATTTTCCTAATTAATATAGTAAGGGCAAACTTAATTTCAAACTTTTCTTTAGCCAGGTCTTGCAGTCCATATTCCCATCGAATAATCCAAGGAACATTATAATTAATGGCAAATTGAATCATGGCTGTTAAACCATCAAACTGGATATTGGCATTTTGGAATTTGACCAATATGTTCTTAACATTTCTGGGAAGGATTGAGGGCATTACCCCCCATGAAAAGAAAAAAGTTTTAAACCATGTGGGTATGAATTGATGAATATCATCTAATTGGAATTTTATCCACCAAGAGTGTTTTCTGTAAGAATTCTCATATAATACAATGGTATCCCAAGCCATGATATAATCATGATAATTAAACATATTATGCATTGCCTGAAAAGTATTTAATTGTCTGGCTTGGCTAATAGGTAAACCCCAATTAGCAGCTGGGATAATCTTTTTTATTATCATTTTAGAAAATGCATAATCGCGGTTGCGATCCATATGTTGAATTTCAACTGATCCAGTTTCTACTAAAATTGTTTCAAAATAGTCTCTGGTTTATCTACCCAATATGGGTTGTAAATCTTTAATCAAATAGCTTTGAGCTATATGAATAGGTGATAGACCTTAAGGTCTTTATCAGCAGGACAGCAATGAAGACATCCTGATATTAAATAGGGATATTTTAAATCTTCTTTCGAACCTTTTAATGAAAATATTGCATTATGATAGTAATGAATTTCATAAGCAGTATCATCATCTGCGAATTCTTTAATTGGATCAAATTTTTCTTCTTCTGTAGAAGCCATATTAGGCTGAGGAACATTGGCCCCTCTTTTAAAGGGTGGTTTATTCATCGGCTTTTTTTCCGGTTGCTGGTCTCTTTAGAACCGTCTTCCAAGGTTGCTTCCTGCAAAAATTCTCTGGTTAGAAAATCTGGTAAAGAATTAGATTTTTCAGAGATATGTTCAATATCAAAATCAAAACATGCTAATATAGCTTGCCATCTAGCAAATATTTGTTTAGATGCTATTACTTTAACATCTTTTAAAGAATATCTTTAGCAGATTTGCAATCAACCCTTAATAAAAATTTCTTATTTAAAAGATCACTTTCAAATTTTGTAATACATTTAACAATTGAAAGAATTTCTTTCTTTATTGTAGAATAATTCTTTTGAGTATTATTCCAAGTTCCAGAAGTATATCTCACAAGAATTTCTTTAGATGTATTATCTAATTTTTGTTTAAGTATTCCTCCATATCCGATATCAGAGACGTCTGTTTCAACTATTTTGAATGCTTCAGGATTAGCAATAGATAAACAAGGGAGTTCTTTAACTCTTTCTTTTATTTTCTGTATTGCTAAAGTATGACTATCAATCCATGGTTGAGGATTTTTCTTTAACCTTTGAAATAATAATTTACAATCTTGAGCGAGATCTTTATAAAAATCTCCTATATAATTAAGACTTCCAAGAAATCTTTGCAATTGATTTACATCAGTGATTTTATCTGGAAATTTATCAGCAAAAACAATTGCTCTTTCAATAGGAATTATTATTCCATTTTCAATATAATGTCCTAAGAATTTTATCTTAGTTTGAAAAAATTTTACTTTTTTTCTGATTTACTGCCAATCCAGCATTTTTAGTAACCTGAATAAATATATTCAGATGTTTAAAATGCTGATCAATATTATCGGAATATATAAGAACATCATCTATATAAACGATAATATAATCTATATATGAATTATAAATTTCATTCATTATATTTTGGAATTCCATTGAAGCATTTTTTAATCCAAATGGCATTACATTCCATTCGTAATGGCCAAATGGTACAGTAAAAGCTGTTTTATATTTATCTTCCTCTTTTAGAAGAATCTGGTAGAATCCTGTATTTAATAAATCTCTTTTATTTGGTAATGGATGTTTTATCCATTTTAATGTTTTATTAAGCGGTTTATAATTAATAACAAGTCTTGGAGCTCCTCTCTCAATTTCTGCTGCATTTTCTACATAAAATGCTGGACAACTCCAAGGACTATTACTTGGTCTTATCAATTCTTTTTTAAAAAGACTATCAATTTCTTCTTTGCAATAATTTAAAAGTCTAGGTCCCATAGCTATAGGCCTAGCTTTAGTAGGAATTTTATCTTCAATAAAATCATCTGTATAAGGTAGACTAACTTGATGTTTCTTCTTATTCCAAAAGGCATTAGGAACATCAGCACAAATTTCTTTAGATATATTTTCTGAAATAATTCTTATTTTTTCTTGAATTTTCTCAGAATTTATTTTTTCTTTGATATTTTTAAAAAGAATTTCATCTTTTAATGAAGTAACAAAATTTTCTTTATTATTTACTATTTTTTGTAAAATATTAATAGATTTTGAAACATGTATAGTGGTAAATAGGAAAAATAAATTATTTCCTTTAATATTGGTATATAAACCCTTTTCATTAATTTTATTAATAGGAAACAACATTTGGAAAAATGGGGTTCCTAGAATCACAGAAGTAGAGATATTTTTAATAAGAATAAATGTAGTATTTAAACAAACTCCAGAATTACATATTGCTACATCAGACAATTTGTAATTGACTATAAGAGGTTGTTTATTGGCAACTGTTATAAATTGAGTAGTCTTTTTATAATATTTAGAAGGAACAATTCCTTCACTGATACAATTTACATCTGCTCCTGTATCCAGAAGTGCTTCAATAGTAATTTTAAATTTTTTATTAATAATTAATGTTACTTTTGAGTACCATTTTTGAGAAATGATTTGATCAAATTTATTAACCCATACCATTTGATTTATTTCATTATCATCTTTGAGTAAAATATTTTCTTCTTCTTCTTCTTCATCAGAAGTAGAATCATTTTCCCAAATATGATCATTATTAATACTAAGAGTATTTACTCTTTCTTTTAAATATTTTATTTCAGATTTTATCTGATCTATTTCTCCTTTTAATTCAGAGATAGTTGGTTCTTTTTCTTTTTGTTTTGCATTTTCTAATATTTTATTATAAGAATATAATTCATGTTCTTGTACAGTATTTTGTACAAGTTTAGTAGGCTTGTGATTTGCCATATTTAAATAATGTTCTGTAGCTTTTCTTTTTTCTATAGGGTCTTTTATTTAATCTATGAGATCTAAAATAAAAGTTTCTTCATTTGATATAATATTTATTTCTAAACCCATAAAATTTATGAGACAAGTATCTCTGATATTTCAGAATCATTATCTAAACTACTATTAAAATATTCAGAGAATTCATTATCAATAATATCTAACAACATAGTTTTTAAGTTAATTCCGAAAATTATTGGCATCTTTAAATATTTTTTCTTCACAGGGTATGCGTTAACACCACGAATCAATAGAATTCATATTACAAACTTCGAGTTGGGTGTCACATGTCGAATGTGTATCATCTTCAGTTTGAACCCTTACCATTTCAATACACTCAGACATGAAGAACTATATTAATGTTCCCATAAATCAGATTTCCTCAAATCAGATAATTATACAATAGAGTAAGTAGCACTCGATTCTCTTCTCATCTTCTTCTTCTTCTTCACTGGAATTCGATTTTGTTTGCTGGGTATTGAAACTTGTAGATCAGAAGAATGTCAGGCAAATGGGCAAAGGATTGTTAATGGGGAAGACCTCAGCTTCCAAGGACAAGGACAAAAAGAGGCCAATTTCTCGCTCTTCTCGCTCTGGACTTCAAGTTTATTTCGTATCTTTCTGGGGTTTTTTTTATAGCAGGAATGATTTCCTATCTTACCTCTTGCTTTGAGTATTGAATTCTTTTTGCTGTTTTTTTGTTAGGGTTTTTGATTTTATGCATTTTTCTTTCTAGAGGCTTTTTTGTACTTTGTAGTTTCTTGTCGGTATAATCTGTTTGACTAATTTTTTTTGGTTGTTGATGTTCCTGTATAGAGGAATCTCTACGCATATTGTAGTTTGTATATTTAGTAGAAATCAGAAGTGAAGTGAAAATGTGAATTAGTCGTACCTTAGTGTAATATAAAAATGTAATTTTTCGTTACTAAATTTTCTCGACTCTTTTTAAGTTATTCAGGTTTTTTGTTGGGTTTAGTGAATGGATAGTTGGTTTCTAAAATGATTTTGCTAGAGCGTGTGGTTTGGTTATGAGAGTTGGTACTATAATCCATGTAATCCAAATGTTGTATTGAAATATTTCCCTGAATGCGGTGTGTTTTGAGGTTGCATATGTATTCTAGAGCATAAAAGTATATGTTCTAAAAGACTGTAGACAATCAGAGAATGCTACTGTCTTTTTCTTTAAAGGGAGATGCGGGATCGTTGATAAATTTTTTCTTTAGAAATTTTATCAACTGCTTGAGAATGTTTGGTTGTCCTATGAGAGCCATATGATTAGATGATTACTGCATTTTAGTTGTAAAGAGGCTAAAATAACAAGATTTTGTTTTTCAGTTGAACAATATGTGCTCGATGCTTTGGTGAGAAAACCTTGGTGATAAGACTAAACTTCATTGATTGCCCCAGTATCTGTAATTTGTCAGTTACATTTGTTGAAGAATCGAAAATATACTTTCTTTTTATGGATCGTGATGTAAATTTAGTAGATTCCCTTTTGCTCCATTTCAAATCTTGCTGTTCCCTGTTGGACGCATTCACCGACTCCTGAAGGAGCGAGCTACTGCTCATGGACATGTGGGTGCTACGGCAGCTGTGTATTCCACGTCAATTTTAGAGTACCTAACTGCTGAGGTGTTGGAGTTAGCTGGCAATGCGAGCAAGGACTTGCAAGTGAAGCGTATCACGCCGAGGCATTTGCGGCTGCCTATACGTGGTGATGAGGAACTTGATACTCTTATCAAAGGAACAATAGCTGGTGGTGGTGTGATCCTACATATACACAAGTCACTCATCAACAAATCCTCCAAGGAGTAGGATTCTATTGTTTTCTTGTTCTTGAGTAAGTGAGAGTGGCTAACAAATGCTGTGGATTTGAGGACTCGGCTTAGGATGCCTACACATCTGTTTAATTTGTGGCATGTTGTTGAACTGGGATTCATCGATTTGTTTCTGTCTTAGAGCTTCAAGGAAACACACTCATGCAACATGGATCATATCATGTCTAATGTGTTGTCCGGTGTTTATGGCTTTATTGCCAATATCTATTTCATGTGTTTGTGGGATTGGAGGATGAGCATTATGTAACATGGTGTATACTCGTATTGTGTGTTCGAACATTTAAGAAAAAGTGGCACCGTTTGATTCATCCTTGTACATCAATCCAAGAAATACATACAACACTTAATATCTAAGAAACAGAGGAAGATGAATATGGAATAATTTAATCTAGTTCCCAAAATCTTTAAACTCAATCAGTACCACCAAAGTGCATCGACAGTCCAAGCACAAACAAAGAGAAAAAACAATTGAAAAAAAAAAGGTAAAATATGGGATATCATGAACCTCCACAGGAAACTGGTGGATCTCATCGATCCATGGGTTCTTCTCCATTTCTGGATTTAAAGTCCTCGGAGCTTCCCAGACTGCCCTGTCACCTTGGAAGCCCGGTCAAAAGGCCATCAGACAAGCCTGTCCTCCCTCTTAATCTTTCCATGGACTTCTGCATAAGCTGATTCTTACCACATAGAGCTCCTAGAGATATTACCAAAACGGTACAGAGCCATCTTTGACGGCTCCATGTGGCGCTCCAACAACTGAAGACTCTTCTCCAGTTCAAAAGTCTGGGATATATGGCTTCAGCTTTGTCTTCACCTTCAACGCAATTTTCCTCACCAAGTTTGCAAAGAAAAGCAACTGTTCCGAGATGGGGAGTACAAGAGGACCTAGAGTCATTATGTTTTTTATTCCGAGGCTTCACCAACCACTGCCATCAAATTTTTGGACTGTACAACTCCATCTTTCCCGTTGGGATCCTCCTCCATTGTGCTACACAGGAGAAAAACTTATTGTCCGAATACCTGGATCTCCATTAGACTTTTTTTAATTGCCAGCAGAATCCCAACAATCCCCATATGAAACAATCCGTTCGACACCAGTGTGGATGGACTTGAAGATCCTTTCCGAAAATTTGAAGGTCAATGTGACATGCATGCAAGTTATCACATTTCTTTGATGTTTTATTTAATTGTTTTAAAGTATTAAATACATGTTTATTTCTTTAAATTGTGTTTAATTATTTTTATGCATTTTATGCATCATTATTGCATGATATCATTTATTTTATGATATTTTTAAAAGTTCATGCATTAAGATTTTTAGGTTGCATTTGGCGCTCGAACGAAGAACGAAGACCGTTGAATTTTCAGGAAAACAATTATTTTATTACATGATTAATTTTTATTTATTAATTTAAGGTTTTTAAAGTGTGTTTTTAAAAAATGGGTTTTATTGGGTATTTTTACCTGTATGATTTTATTTTATCCGGTACGCAAATTTTATCGAATCGGGAAGCTTTTTGAGGGTTCGACTAATATTTTCAAAAACTTTCTAACACGAAATATTTTTCGGGAGTGTGTCTGGATTTAATGGGCCTAATTTTGAGCTTATTGGGCTTAAAACTCTGTTAAACTTTTAATTAAACCATTTAGGCCCCATTGATTAATCATTAATTAAGTATTGTACTTGGCTACCCTACACCCATTTATTCTTCCTCAGTCGACACCCTCTCCATTCACCATTATTCCGGGCCAATTTAAAAATAGGACTGAGACAGAAAGTATTTAAAAAACAAGGACTTTGACTTTTTTTTTTAAGAAACAAGGAGTTGACTCTTGATTATTATATTAACCGTAATTAAACTTTTAAATTAATTAATTAATTGTCCTCTTCTTTTTTTTCTCGGTCGACACACATATTCCCCAATTAAAATTTACGAGCCATCTATCCTTTCACCAAGAAAAATTGATCGATCAAAATTAAGTTGGTTTTCTTGGTCGACCAAGAAGAAATTTCATCTTGGTGTTGGTCCACCAAGAAATTTCTTCTTGGTCGACCAACAAAATTTTGGGTCGACCCAAAAGACTGTTATTTTGGGTCTACTCAAAAGGCTGGAACTTTGGGTCGACCCAAGTGAAATATGTGTTTTATATGTTAAATCATGTAATATTATGTAATGAAATTGTGGTTCATATGTTAAAACATACAATACAGTTGTGAAATTATGATCCATATATTAAAACATGTAATTGTGATTTTTATGTTAAAACATATCATTCAATTGAAATTGTGATTCATATGTTAAAACATGTAACATAGTTGTGAACTTGTGATTTATATGTCAAAACATGTAACATAATAAGTTAAAACATATAACATTATATAACATACTTGTGATTATGTAATTGTGATTTATATATTCAAACATGTAACATAATTGTGAAATTATAATTCATATGTTAAAACATGTAACATACTTGTGAAATTGTGATTAATATATCAAAACATGTAACATGGTATGTTAAAACATGTAACATTATAAAACATACATGTGAAATTATGTGATTCATATGTTAATCAATTAATGGATTAAACATCTACGATTGTCGAGCAGCATTGGTCAAAATTGTATAATTAATTATCCGTCAATTCATGTGTTAGAAAAAAGTTCGACCCAAAAGCAACCTTGATCGACCCAAAATCAACATGGGTCCACCCAGAGATCGAAGCAAACTTAATCGAATAAATGGCTAACCAAAATATGGTAATGTTCATGTTTATTTCGATTCATTGAGGTAAAAAAATATGTAATTATCTGTATGTGTTAGAAAAAAGCTCGACCCTAAATCAACATGTGTACGCTCAAAAGGCTGGAACTTTGGGTCGACCCAGGTTGGTACATAAATGCTACTTCGTCGACCCAAGTTAAATATGTGTTTCATATGTTAAATCATGTAATATTATGTAATGAAATTGTGATTCATATGTTAAAACATGCAATATAGTTGTGAAATTATGATCCATATGTTAAAACATGTAATTGTGATTTTCATGTTAAAACATGCAACATAGTTGTGAAATTGTGATTTATATGTCAAAACATGTAACATAATAAGTTAAAACATATAACATTATAGAACATACTTGTGATTATGTAATTGTGATTTATATATTCAAACATGTAACATAATTGTGAAATTGTGTTTCAAATGTTAAAACATGTAACATACTTGTGAAATTGTGATTCATATGTCAAAACATGTAACATGGTGTGTTAAAACATGTAACATTATAAAATATACGTGTGAAATTATGTGATTCATATGTTAATCAATTAATGGAGTCAACATTTACTATTGTCAAGAAACATTGGTCAAAAATGTGTAATTATCTGTCAATTCACGTGTTAGAAAAATGATCGACCCAAAATCAACATGGTTCGACCCAGATATCGACGCAAGCTCAATAGAAAAAATGACTAACCAAAATCTGATAATGGTACTTAAATATTAACATAGATCGACCTACAAATCACCGACCAAATGAGGATTGACCCATTGGGTCGACCAAGACCAAAATTAAGTAATCACTGGGTCGACCCAAGACCCAAGTGGATCGACCAAGACCCATTTTGGTCTTGGTCGACCCACCCATCCCAAGCAATTTTGGTCTTGGTCGACCCAAGCAATTGCTTGGTGGCTCGACCACTTGGTCGGTCGACTAAGACTAGTGATCTTAGTCTGGGTGGACCAAAATTTTGGTCGACCTATTTTTTTTTTGCCAAGTGAATTGATTAATTTCAATAAATCGAAATAAACGTGATAGACAATTTGTTTTGAGGACGAGTCGATGGAAAAGAGATTTAGAGTCAACTGAAATGAGAATGAATACAGTGTTAAGGGTTTCTAAATCAAATTTAATGATATATTTTTTTAAACAGAAGGACATTTATGTAAATTGAGGTATGAATTTTTTTTTAAATAAGTCACTGTAGACTCTCTTTTCCCTAAATTTCCCCCATTATTCCCTCTCGTTTCAGCAGCCATAACCTAGCAAGGTCTCGGCCACTTTTTTTTCTTGCAAAAAAAATTCACCCGGCACTCGTTCTTCGATCTCCTCGCGTCTATAACATCAAGGCATGCTCGTATCTCCCATTTTCTCTCATACACGTCATATTATACTTAAAATTTTGTGTGTGCATCGAAAATTACAGATCTTTCTTGTAGTGATGTTCTTGCTTTAAACTTAACAAAAATCTTGCATGGTATTGTACATTACTCACGTTTTTGTGTATTGTCGTGCAAGGGGCTGCGGTTTGGGTGTTAAGAGGCTGAGCATGATGATAAGATGGTGTTTTGTGGGTTAGAGTTGTTGTTGTTTGCTGTAGGTTGAAGGGCCGAGAAGAGAGGATGTGTCTAAGGGTTCGTTTTTGGTGATAGGGCTTGGGGGAGGGACCGATCCGATTATGTACGAGCCATCCCTGGCCATGAAAAAGACCCTGGTGGGTCGAAGTTATGGTTCTAGATGGCTGGACACAACTGGAGCTGGTCTTGAAGCCAAGTGATTCGAGGAGCAAGTTCAGACGTAGCTAGGTCTTTTGCGTGTTCTTCGGTTGTTCAAAGGTTTGGGCGTGTGAGGTGCTGCAAGTCTTATTTGGGATCAGTAGGGTCTGGTCTTGGTCCCTAATGGTTTGGTTCGAGGCTAGTTGGGGGTTTAGCAAGCTAGGGCCGAGATTGGGGGAGTAGTTCTTTTGTTTTTGTTTTTTTTTTTCAAATTTAGGTGCTGGAAATTCCAGCAACTTTCTGGTCTAGGATTAAAATGTCTAAGGGTCTGATTTTGAGGTTTTTATGACCTTTTAGATGTTACCAGGGTGTGGTAAAAAGTTGGGAGAATTTTGGTTAAGTTCGGATTAAAACGAGGATTGTGGTTCAAGTTTTAAAACAATTTGGTTAAGTTATGAAATGGGCTCGAGTTGATATCTAGGAATGCTTTTAAAAAATTTTGGGACATTTTAAGGAGTTTGGCAAGCTTCGGGTCAATTTTAGAGGTCGAGGGGTGAAACAATAATTTTTGGGTTTTAGGGGCAAAATGGTCATCTTGCACCCGATGTGAGGTTTTGGTTCTGGCAATGCCCTGAGAACAAATTTATGATATTTTAAATGTTTATGCATCATGATCATGATTTTAAGATTTTATGAAGATATACATCGCATGCTTGGATTTAAGAAAAATTGCATTGGTGAATGATTTTTATAAGTGATGAAAATGATGATATTTTGAATGATGTGAATTAGTTGTGGCTATCGAAGTATATGTAAATGTTTAAGACGTATATGTAAATGCTGATGATGAGGCCTAGGTACAATGGATGGGTGATCCTGTCACTAATGTCCGACAGCCGCCGAATACCACAGTTCTATGTATGATGGATCCATCGTAAATGATGATGTACGATAGTCACCTCTAATTAACTGAATTTATTAATGATGGATGATAAATGATAAACGATGAATGATGAATGATGATTAACGATGAGCTGTTTTGACACGTCAAGATTTTACACGATGCATTTATGTTATGTTTTTAAAGTTCATGAAAGGTATGTTGAGTATGATATTTTTCACTGATGTATGCTATGTATATGTATTTGCTATTAACGGTGCAGGTGTGTTGAGTCTTTATACTCATTAGGCATGTGTGATGCAAGTCAGTTTAATGATGAGGGGACCGGAGGTGCCGAACTCTGAGTAGGCAGACCTCGTACGGTGACACGACCCGAGGAACACATATTTTCCGCATTATAATTTATGAGATTGAGTGGAGATGAACATTTTCCTACGTTCATGATTTTTAAGATTTTGACTGGGTCATGTTTACGTATGATTTTGGGATGAGTTTGGTTATTTTAAAGTGCACTATTTTTACTGTCAAATATTTAATATCATTTTTAAATGTTATATTTTCTGTACAACGCATGCATGTGAAACGTTTAAATGTTATTTCTAAAATGTGAGATTTTTTTAAAAAAAAATTCGCATTTTTAAAACGATTACGACGTTTCAAGATCAATGGCAAGGTTGACCTCTTCATGAAAATATGGCTAAAGCAGTTCACGATGTTTCACGTGTTACACATGAATAGAAAGACCACTAGAGTCGAGCACATGATCACGGATATGAGATTGTATCTGAGATGGTAACATACATGTTGTGGAATGAAAATGTCCAAAGACAATAAAACCACCAAAGGCAACAAAACAGGATCATTACACGGGTTACGAAGTAATCGTAAGTTGTAACCAAGCCTTTTACTGATTGTTTGAAATCCGGGAGCTTTCTTGAAGAGAAAAAGGTGGAATAGAGGGTGTTCTTGTATTCAGGTCACTCATTTTTTCCACAACCTATCTTCAGCCAATCTGAGATGAAAACATACAAATCCCACTCCGAGAATATTAGTTTGAAACCAACGGAGAACGATTATCCCTGTTATATGAAATTTTTATCAGATTTTACCTTTTTTTTGTGAAACTGTTACACCTTTTTAGACAAGGAAAAAGATGAATGTTAGTTTTAGGCATACACCATCAATCAATTTCAGAATGCAGTACAAATTAGGCATGTAAACTAGTTGAGTCGAACAATATCACACTCGAGCTCGGCTCGTTTGAAAATCACTAAGTTCGTGAATAGCTCGATCTCGGTTCTTTAATAGCTCGTTTATCATATATAACGAGTTTGGCTTGAGCTTTTTCGAGCTCGTTAAACAAACTTATTTTGAACATTTTTAGCGAAAAGCTAACTAACATATAAAAATTTAAAGATTAGGCTCCTCGTTTAATAACATTTTCATGTGTTCTCTTTCATTACCATTTCAACGTGAGACAAAACAAATAAATAAATGCATGGCGTCTTCTAATTCTACATTTAAGGTCCAATAAACTAGTCCATCAAACTAACCGAGCTCGAGCCCGCAAACAAGCTCGCGAACTTGCAACCGTATATCATTAATAAGTTTAAGTTTGGCTCGATAAAATTGTCGAGCTCGACTCGATGAGTTTAACGAATAATTTCAAACGACCTGTTTACCAAGACATCTCTGGCTCAAATTAAGGTGCCCAGGGAATCCAGAAGGTGCTGATTTTTTTTTTCCCATCGATAAATCGCTGCTTAAACATGCGACTATAGGAGTAGTTGCAAATTTAAAAACGGCCACTAGTTTTCTAGTCCCCACCTTTCGTCTCATCCGAGGATTTCATAACAGCCGAGGACCGAAAATTCTAAAATTGAAGTACATGACGATGGAAACGGTGTTGTTCGGTTCATCTCTGGTCTACGCAGCCTCACACTCTTCCAAACCTTTGAGCCTCCGCTTTCGAGCGTGTGCCGCCGATGTCCCTGACTTTCTCTCCGCCGACTGGTATTGTTCTCTCTCTTTCTTCGTTTGCGGTATAATAGGCGAGGAAATCTTGATCTGAATGTGAAATTTAGAGATTTTCCTGTTGTGCATGCTTGTATTTTGTGTTTGCGTGTTAACCGGAATAATTTTGAAATTTACAATTTCCCATTAGATGGTGATTTGCGGTGTTTTATAGGTAGAACAATCTCTACGGACAAAGTTTATATTTTTAGGATAATTTTTCATTTGGTGGAAGTCAATCTTCTAGTTACTCCAGCTCATCTGCTCCTTGCTTCTTTCTGGCCTACAATTACTAAGAGTAATTTCCATGTTCATTTGCAGGCTTGAGTCTCGTAGGAAAAGGCCATTGGGGCCAAGATTGAGTGTAACATTTCAGCTGAAATCTTGGACAAGATATATTACCATCCTTTGTATTGTAGGAAGCTCATTGTGTTTCCTTTTCCGTGTTATAGTTTAGTGCCGAAGAAGCTGTCACATACCAGCTTGATGCTTTGATGTTCAATGACCAGCCTCGGCCAGATTATGGCATTGAAGTAATGTATAGGGTAATTTGCGAACTATGATCGGTTGTTTATTTTTGTTAAGTTGCATTTGGCTGGCACTCTCAAGTAATTGTTTTCATCGTTACTGTGATGCTATACACGGACAGTTTGCAGGTTTTGATCCATTTGAAAGATCAACATATTTCGGCCCCTTCTTTGATTTAGGCCAGGTCAGTTTATGTTTAGGATTTGGCAATTTTCATCTCATATTTTTACTTACTGAGTGCTAAAGCCGGTAATGAATGGTACTTGAGAAAACTAATAGTATATCTGTGTTACGTTGATTATATCTTCCGTAAAAAAATTGAAAACTGATTATGTGTGCAGTTTGAAAGATTTAGGCGAATCTTTCATCACTCGAGCTACAGAGTTTTACTTGGTCACCGGGAAAGAAAGATCTTGAGCAGTTTAAACGTCAATGAGGTTATGTCTGCGCTGATCATAGCTACTGTGCACATTAGTTTTCTTTTTTCTTTAAACAATCAGCATATGCTATACAGAATACCCATAAGCAGCGAGTGTGGATACGAGGACCTCGGCCTGAGGAAGAAGAGGTGTTTCAATTTACCATGGTTCAGGTACGATTATTTTCACTGACTACATTGCTTCTTCAGATCTCTCTTCTAAGCTAGGAACATGGAGTTTTTTGGTTTGTAAGTTGATAAATGAGTTGGGATACAGATTTTAATACTTCAACTAATGGATCATATTTCGTTTATAGAGGGTTGGTGGTTCTTGGGATGGTTATTGGCTGACCGAATCTGTCCTTCATGATGGAGATAGTTTTTCCGGTGGGGTGGCTTACTGAAACCATTTGTGATTAGGTCTACAGAGTTGATCTGTTTGTAAAGATACAGATGACTAAATATACCCCTTATTGCTCTTAAAACAGATACTGTTTTTATTTGTACAGGAATATGATGTATTACCATATTTTATAATTTACATCTTTTACGTGAACGAGGGTCCATGTTCGGAAATACTTTATCTTGAACGTTGTGGTCACAGGCATGCTCAAAAGTGTGCACACAATACTGCGTACACGAGGATTAATATAAATATAGTATCTTCTTTTGAACAGCAACTGTATTGTTGTGCAGTGAGAAACCCCTGTGGTGAATCATGTTAGAATTAAAGCAACGTAACTTGTGTAGTGAGAGACATTTGGGTGATTGCGTACACGGAGGGGTCCTTTATTTTTCAAAAACCATTTTAGCAAGTGTGCCAATACAAGGAAAGTAAAGAAGATTTCATATTTAAACTAGATACATCGAAGCCATTTGCAGTTTATTTTGTTTGAGTCTGAAAACAATCACGTAATTTAGATGTTGAAACTAAACGAGTGTGCTTCTTCTTTCTTTCTGGTTTGCATCAGCTACATTTTTCCAGTTAACTACTTAACCGTGCACAAGTCATGGAAAAGTCATTTTGCCCAGAAAAAAAACGGAGCATTTTGCTTAATCCCATGAATAAAACTCTGAAAAACAAGCACCTCTACAAGCTTGAAACCATCACACCGCTATAGCTGAAACATCTTACAAACTACTAACTTAATGGCTGAAGTGTTGTTTATCTGTAAACGAACCGTGATTAGTACTAAGCCAGTGCAACCAAGCAAGTTCATCCCTCTTATCGGTTTTGGACCGTACAATGGAACATAACAATCTTCGAATTGTGCTCTATTACTAGCTTCCAGTGGTAAGAAAAGTCGGAGTACGGACCATGATGCTTAGAGAATTGATATCTGAGATGTTGACTTCATTTCCTGTGGTCGTGGGGAGACTTTTAAAGTCCCCTGAAGGGCTCTGGATGGTTAAATGCAATGATGCAGGGCTGAGAATGTTGGAAGCAAGGGCGAGAATGACACTGAATGAGTGGCTGAGGAATGTGGATAGGGAGAAGGAGCTGAAGCTTGTTCATTGGGAGGAAATGTTCCACAAACCCTACTTTTGGTCTACATTTTATGTTCAGGTAAAGGAATATTTGCTCCCCAATTACTTTTTTAGAGGCCTAACCCTCAGAAACTGTTTACAAAAAGATCTACTCGAAATTCTTGATTTTGAGATTGTAAATTAGATTTCTAACGTCTGAGTTTTTTGGAGATGCCTCAGATAACTGAATTTGGAACTGGAGGACTAGCAATAGATTTGAGCTGTACGCACCTTCTTTCTGATCCCAAATGTGCTACCATGTGATAAAGACTTGGGCTGACGCAACATTGGGAGGAAAGATCATATCTCCACCCTAGTTCCACCTCTTGCCACCACGAAAACAAGAAGGCAACACCACCAATCACCAGCCTTATTTTCAATTGATCAACTGCTACAAATCAGTATTGGGAAAACCATCTGCAGTATCTGATGTAAAAAAAGTACCTTTACTCTTAGAATTCAAACACGAAATGGTAAAAAGATTTATTGAGATGGCTGAAACAGCACGTGATGGACATGAACAAGAGTTCAAACTAACTCCCTTTGAGGCCTTGAGTGCGTTGATTTGGACAAGTATCAGCAAGGCAAAGGGAATTAAGGGTTCTTTGATTGACTTGAGCATAATCTTGGATACACGACAAAAGCTTCGATTGGATGAAGGGTTCTTCGGAAATTGCACTGTGTATAATATATATGGTGAAAGGAGACGGATTGAACGAAAATGAAGTGTCTAAAGCCGCTGCTGCTATAAAGGAAGTGGTCTCACAAATGGATAAGGATAGAGTTTTGGATTTGATTGAATTCTTGGAGCAAGAAAACATTCAAAATCCTCCATGGATGACAGGCCATCATCTAATTTGTGCAAATTTTGAGAATGCCGTTTTTGAAGGTAATTCAAGCCCTGTTCGTGTTTCATGCTACCTTGAGCCAGCTGTTGGACCAGGGAAAGTTCTGATCCTTCCGTCTCCAGGAAGCGATGCCAATTTTGGCAGAGTAGTTATGATCACTCTTGAAGATGAAACTGAGAATGTTCTTAATGATGCATTAATCCAACAGTTTAGCCAACCCTATTGATGGGGTTGAACAAGCTTTGGCTTAGATTAATGTAAGTCCATGTTACATCTTCTCAATGTCCAACGTCATAAAAACTCTGAAAACTGCAAGAAATGATCAAATTGCTATCTTGTTAAATACTTTATTTTACATATTTGCTTAACAAAAATAAAATTGCGTTTGCCGGGAGTCGAACCCGGGTCTATTGCTTGGAAGGCAATTATCCTAACCGTTGGACCTACAAACGCTATATGCTGTGCGTGCTTTCTTTAAATAAAATATTTTTAACTACAATTTAAAGGATACAATTCCACATGATTTTTGAAGAATACAGGAAAGCCTGACATTTGGTTACATAAAGTTTCTTTTCATCATTCAAATTTTAATCATCGTTTATTTATGCATATATATATTTAAGTTGCATAGAGAATGGGTTTGCTTTTTTAGAAGACAATTCATATTTCTAAAACGACGTAATTTTAAATTTTTTTTTTTAAAGCGTAGGTCTCTTGTGAGACGATCTCACGAATTTTTATCTGTGAAACGGGCCAATCTTACCGATATTCACGATAAAAAATAATTCTTAACATAAAAAATAATATTTTTCATGGATAATCCAAATAAGAAATCAATCTCACAAAATACGAAACGTAAAACCGTCTCATAAAGTTGTTTGTTTTTTTTGAAACGATAAATAGTATGTGGGTCATGCTCCCCATTTGCTAACTGTAAATAAAATAGATTGATTCTCCCCTCCCATGTCGAATAATCAGTCCTATTTATTTACAAGAGGTTTTAAAGTCAACAAAAATACACGTTAGTCCTATTTACTTTCCCCCCTAAATAATGATAAATGGACCCTCCTTGAAATATACAAGGGGACATTTTTCTGTAGGCCACACCAGACACAAACTCACTTTCACAGAAGCCCGAGACGTCGCATATATCATAAAACTGTGCTCTAAGTGGGGCAATAATCTTCATGAATAAATGGAAACATATAATCTCAGATGTCAAGGACAAATGAAACAGGAAAATTGACATGCAAAAGTAGAAAACTACAAAAGGATGTCTCGACGCCGCATATGTTACAGTTTTAAATTACATTCTCTCCCACAAATCAATTAAGGAGTAAATTGAAAAACAAAAATTATGAGAAAATTAGGAAATAAATAAGGATAAAAGAAACAAGTTTTCTTCATCATCATCTCAAGATTCTAAGCCATCCAAGAAGCTTTGCAGCTCCTTCAACCCTTCTGCAGAAACACTCCGGTGAACTCTTCCACGCGGAACAACCAAGTTTGGGGGCGGGTGTAGCTGGAAACAAACTACAACCACTGCCAAATTGTCTCCGCTCCTTCTCTTCAAGGCCTCTTCCACCAGATCTTTGCCACACATCATTGGATCATTGTGTTCTTGTAGTCTCTTTCGAGCAAAATCCACCGCGTTTTGGCTCCTAAACACGTCCCACAGGCCGTCACAGCCTATGATGAGGAACTCATCTTCTTCTGTTAGCCTTGTGCTCATAAATTCAGGTTCTGCACTAAGGGGCCCACCATCTTGACGTTTTAATCCTTCCATATGCCAATCTCCTAAAGCACGAGAGACGTTTAATTGTCCATTGAGATACCCATCATAGACGTAGCCTCCAGAAGCTTCTACCCGCATTCTTTCGTTGAAGGTAGCAGGTTTATGATCTCTTGACATCTCAATTGCCTTACCCCTACGACAAAGTACTGCCCGGCAATCTCCAGCATTTGCCACAACTAGAGAGCTGCCTCCATTTAATTAACAAAGTAAGAATTATCTACTGTGTTCATAATTTAATGCAGGCGTAAGGATTTTTGTTAACAAAATTAATTGCAACTGCACTAAAATATAGTTTGATGAGCAAAAGGTTCTTGGATGTGAAGTAACAAATCTCACTACATTACATCCTCACATTGCCTACGCCCCAACACAATTATGATTTACAAGAGTGGATCAAGTCAAGATCAAGTTATCAATACAACTTTCAACAGAATTTTCAAGAAAGACACATTATCGATACAAGGCTGCAGCCTGATGGTAGAATGAGAGTATAAAATTCACAAATAGCAGAAGTATGTCAAGTTCCTTCAACATAAAGTTATTAACGTGAAGTAAAAAATTTCGAAAATTCGAGATAAACGGTGAACTCAAACACTACATAACATGAATAATTTCAGACTCAGTTTCATAGCTTATAAAAGACAAGCATTCTTTAAGTTGGGACCACTTCCACTTAACTGAAAATGATGGACCCTAGAAATAAAATTTACAAATTTATTCAGAAAGTAATCAGAAACAAAATCGGAACCATACATAGGAGTTAGGACTGTCAATTGGACCTGTTTTAATTTCTGCACACCCGACCTGACAAAAGTTAAGAGTACGGTATAATTGGTGGCCAGGCTGAATATATGCATGGGTTTAGCCTGATCAGATTCTGAAGTTGACATTAGGCTTCGAGAGTCTCAGCCCTCATTTAAAGCCCAACCTGATGACTTGCTTATTGGGAGCCCAATAAATTGAAACTTGTTCAGCTGTTCACTGATTACTTTTTGAGACTGGTAAATGATAAATTCGATTATTATTTGTCAACTTGTCATGGATTTTAAATTTTATTTTCAATTTCATTTTTTTTAGAAGTTTTGAAACCTACAGTACAGATATGGATTTATAACTTTCTTATTGATTGATTTTTTTAATTTATTGATATTTGATAAGTCCTTGTATTAGTGAGGTCAGCACTCAGCACGAAACCTGAATAATTTGTGAGCTGGATATGAGTTATATAGGTGTGAGGATTGAGATTGGGGCAAAAGAAACTAATTTCCAAAACAGTGTAAGTTCAAGCTCATCAAAACCCTGCTTTACAGAGCCAAAATCACATACCTAAGCACTTAAGTGTGATAATCTACTTCGGAACATTATAATGGGCAAATCTAGTAATAAAAACACCACTAACTTTTCTCAAGGCTGAAGAGTTACCAAAGCTGCCACACCTTACATCTAGTTCATTCAATGGTCCCTTAAATACTCAACTTACGATATATTATAGCATGTTTGAATTTTTAAATTAAAACCAGTCCATAAAGTTGTTAATGAATTGCGAGAAGTCTAACCTTCCAATGACAAGAGCTGCCAAAGCAGTGGTGCCAGAAGCAAGATCAGCATCTAATGCGCATGCTTCAGCAAAAGCAGTATCAGTCTGCAGAAAAGCTGATGCAATGACACGCTCAATCTCCATAGGAAAGTCTTCGTCCTCAGCAATGAATCTTGGCAAATGGTAGCAAGCAAAGTCAGCAGCATGCTTTCCTCCATGCCCATCAAAAACCTGATCCAACGAGCAATGAACTAAATTATGAGTAGCGAGCTTTTAATATTAAAGAACAAAGACAAATTTTTGGTTCTACAACTATCAATATCCAGATCACATACCATGTGTCACACTGGTAACCTATATAGTATGCAAAACCATGTAATTACCCGTGCATAACCGACAAAAGCCAAAAAGATCAATAACACTTGAATTCACAATTACGATCAACTGCTCACTAAAATATGTGAATCATTGGAAAGGGTAATAAAATGCGGAGAATATTAGCTGTTAGAAGAGAATAATTACCCCGTAAAATGCCCCGGGCCTTTCATCGCCATCATTTTTCCCAAAATCATTCATCATATTGTCAGCACAGATATACACATCCTCCATGCTTGAGCGAGAACCAATGTCAGTCCACGCACCTGAGCGAAGTAGGGGAATAAATTCAATTTCAGCCTCTTCTACATTCAACGTCTGTTCAATTGCAATATCTGAGGATCTGGTCTTAACCTGCCAAAGCTCAAGTAAAGAACTATCCTCCATGCAAGTTAAAATAAAGAAATTTCAACATCAGATGAAGTGGAAGAGATGGATAACGCATAAGTTGAAACCAAATTCGTGGAAACGTATATTTAACACAAGATAATAAACGAACTGATATTTTCAGAGGTGCCAAATATTAAATAATTGTATACCAAAAAGAGAGATACAGAGGTTACATCATAGTCTATAAAGCACGATACTGCTGCTAGTGGATGTGATCAGTTCAAATAGCCAAGCAGTCACATCTATTGTCAACAGTAATCATTGCGTAATTAATTTAACATGAATTCATAGATTCTTTGCCACTTCCATAAGCAGAAAGAATCCCTTCCACAACCTCCTCCAATATAAGATTGGCAGGGAACACATTGATATTTAAACAAGCTGCATACATAAGAACACCAACAAGTGAATATCTACGGGCAACAGACAGATTTGAGGCCATATTTGCCTTTTTCTGTATAATCATAAATAATAACAATGTTTCTATACCCTACGTTCTGCAACCGACATCATGGGACACATTTAAGCCCTCTAATAATTTGTCTTTACAACCCCCTTTTTGCTGTTCTGTTATTTCTTCTTGCCTCAAACATATCATTCAGCTCTAAGATATGCCATTTTATATCCCATCCATTTCTCATTCCCAATGTATAAATAACAAAATATTACGATTATCTACACTCTTCCTCTACTCCAGAAAGGCTCACTATAATAATCAGGGAACAAAGAGCAATTCAAATTTTAGGAATTTCCTTTTATCAATATCACAGCAAACTTTTCAAATAAGCACAACTACCAACCAACCATCCTAAACAATCATCCATTTCTTCAATTCAGATGAAGTATCTCAATCTAACCGTTACGAACAACAACAAAAAGAGTAATCTGGGGCATGAATAACATACAACCAAACGCTGAAACTTGATGCACAAAACACCAGGGATGAACTTACCAAAGAGGGGTGCCGAACCAGAGACGTTGCACACGAAGACGGCGATCCAACAGAGCTCAAACAGCGTCGGTACGGCGAACCCGACCCAAAGGTGTTGGGCATCGGCGGCCGTCCACAGGCGGAGCCGCCATTCTCTCTACTACCACTGACATTGTCGATAACCACTTTACTGCCCTCCATTACAAATCTCAACCATCACTACTCCGAGAAAAAC